>NW_006921633.1:5630114-5649130 GCF_000298275.1 Orycteropus afer afer | reverse complement strand
CATAACAAATTGTGGATAACATTGAGAAGAATGGGAATTCCAGAACACTTAATTGTACTCATGAGGAACCTGTACATAGACCAGGAGGCTGTCATTCCAACAGAGCAAAGGAACACTGCATGGTTTAAAATTAAGAAGGGACTGTGTCAGGGTTGTATTCTTTCACCATACTTATTCAATCTGTATGCTGAGCAAATAGTCCAAGAAGCTGAACTATATGAAGAAGAATGTGGCCTCAGGATTGGAGGAATAATCATTAACAACCTAAGATATGACAACACAACTGTGCTTGCTGAATGTGAGGACGACTTGAAGCACTTATGAAGATTTAAGACTACAGTCTACAGGATGGATTACACCTCAATATAAATAAAACAAAAATCCTCACAAATGGACCTACAAGCAGCATCATGATAAATGGAGAAAAAATTGAATTTGCCAAAGACTTCACATTGCATGCTCTCACCTACTTTGGTCATGTTGTCGGAAGGGACCATTCCCTGGAGAAGGATGTCATGCTTGGTAAGGTGGAGGGTTGATGAAAGAGGGGAAGGCCCTCAACAACATGGGTTGACACAGTGACTGTGACAATGAGCTCAAGTATAGCAAGGATCGTGGAGCTGGCGTGGGATCAGGCAGTGTTTTGTTCTGCTGTGCATAGGGTCACTGTGAATCGGAGATGACTTGATGGCACCTAACAACCACAATAAACCAAAATGAAGATGTCTCTTACTGAGATAGCAAAATCTAAAGGGTAAATGAGTTTGAAGGGAGAAGGATGAAGAATTACTTGGACCTGTCAACTTTGAGATGCCTGTTACATATCTAGGAGTAGATATCAAGTCCAATTGTGGCATAGTGGATAAGGTACTTGACTGCTAACTGGAAGGTCTGCAGTTCAAACTCACCAGCTGCTCCATGGAAGGAAGATGGGGTAGATCTACCTCCCTAAAAATTTATAGACTCGGAAACCCAATGGGAGTCACTGTGTGTCAGAAACAGACTCGATGGTGGTGAAGGGAGGAGGAATTGGAAAATGTCAGCTCCATGAGGACAGCTACTTTCATTTGTTTTGCTTAGAGCTGTATCTCAGAACTTATAAGAGGCCTTAACACAGAGATTTCTGATAAATGTTTATTGAATGAATAAATAATAAGAAATGTACTTGAAAACTTTGCAAGTATGTTTCTCCTTGTTACAAGCCCACTCCTCTCCAGACACTTTAATTTTAATCATCTCCTTGATCTGTATATAATTTTAGTTAAAGCAATCATGATACAATAATATTTGAATTCCTAAGAAAAAAAAATAAATTTCCAACAGGGAGATGGACCATATGAATCAATTATCTTTATTTGAGTCCTTTATTACCTTATAATCTGCTGCTTTATCTATCTATCTATCTATCTATCTATCTATATATATATATATATATATATATATATATATATATTATTTTCCAAAGTCAAATTTGTAAGGGAAAAAAATTAAAAACAGTAGTCTTCTAAGGGTCTCCCAATTGTTGTTGTTGTTGTTTGCCTTCAAGTCGGCCCCGACTCATAGCGACCCCTCCTTGGGTTTCCAAGGCAGTATCACTACGGAAGTAGGATTGCCCAACCTTCCTTCCGAGGAGTGGCTGGTGTCTCCCAATTAGTCCTGACCATATTTGATATATCAGTCCCTGAGTGTTTCACAGCGTGTGAATAGGGCAGAGTAGCACACTCTAACTTTGCCACCCATCCAGGAATGAAGTACCCAATAAGCAAGGTAACCACAGGCTTACTTGTGCTTACTTACTAGTCTATAATGATCAGTTTCACATAACAGATCTGTTCACTACAAATTAACAAGTAAGCACAAGAAAATCTGTGCTTATTTTGCTTACTAGGTACTCCATCCTTTTAAGAACTGATCATTTGAAAAGAGGCTTTTACTCTTTAGGAAGGTGGTGTGCATTTGGGAAAGAGATAGATGCCAGATATACCTAGAATAGAATCTTTGATGTGGTGAAAAATGTGAAATTGTTCACTAGAGATTAGTAAATAAGCACAAGTAAGCCTGTGCATAACTTGCTTATTGGGTAATTCACCACTGCACCCATCAGATATTTTCAGTCTTGCTCTATGAGCATAAAACAATTTTCTGTATATTATTTTCTATGGTAAGAATTTCATGAAGCTCTTATATTTGCTTTGGCAAGATAATTTGAAGCTACTGAAAATATGGTAAATTTATTGTCAGTTAATTTTGTCTTCTTTGGCCTCAGAAAGAAGTGGCTTATTTTCTCTACCAACTTGTCAATATTTTTGGAAAAATGAGTTTCATATTTATTTCAGGCCAATCATTATATTATCACTCAGAACTAAATTAGCCTGACCAGTCCTTGAAGTAAAGAACAAGCCATTATTTTAAAATTACATCATGCATGGTCAGAGATGCTGACACAGATATGCATGAACAAGAATTTTCATTCAGGAGAATTTGATTAGATGTTTTCTTTTAACACATAGCTTGTAGATGATCTTCTATACCACTCCATGAGCTTTGGATCCTAGAATTTATTGGATATTACTTTGAATTGTTATAAAAATATGGTGCTGTGATATTGGCTGTTTTGTAACTAAGTCCCAGCAGAATATTCTTTGAATATTTGTGTGTCACCTCTATAGTCATGAATGAGTTAAGTGCTAAAACAATATTGCACAACTTTTATCACACTCTTTAGGGCACACTACAATCGATACATTTTGAGCTAAATGATAAAAAAAAAGGATCATTAAAATTGTCTGTTCTATAGATCCTACTCTCAAATGCTCAAATTAACCCCACAATAATGAGCACATTGAAGGAGCTATGATGGTGCAGTGTTTTTAGCATTTGACTGCTAACCAAAAGGTCGGTAGTTGAAACCCACCAGCTGCTCTGTGGGAGAAAGAAGAGGCAGTCTGCTTCTGTAAAGATTTATAGCCTTGGAAACCCTGTGGGGGCAGTTCCACTCTGTCTTACAGAGTCATTCTGAGTCAAAATTGACTTGATAACAGTGTTTGTTTGTTTTTTTTTCTTTGCATGAACTCATACAGGAAGTTTACATACCTGATATTCTAGAATACCAACACAAAATCTGCTTAAAATTAGAGAGATTTATCGAAAATAAAAAGCTCAAGGCAGAGACACTGAGTCTCACAAAATGAAATCTAGCACTATAAAATGACAAGGCTACAGAGATATTTTTTATAGAGTGAAATCAAAGAACTCAAGGTAAGCTGTTTTGACAGACTGAGATCACCTTAGGGCATGATCACATGGTGAAAGGGTGTGGTTATTGGGGAGTTTGAAGGGATTGGGTTAAAGAACATCTGTGCCTTTCTCAGATTGGTTACAACGTGATAATTGCAAATTTATGTGACAAAAGTTGGAGATGTCCCCAGTGGTTAGAACATAAATATTCCTTCCTTAGAAACAGACTGCTCAAGAGAGACTTTCCTGTGGGTATTTGTGTGGGAGATTTAGATAAGGCCTGGCACCAAGGTCGTTTCTTGGACACATAGTTTCTAGATCTTTAACTCAGAAAAGTATTTCCTTAGCTGTATGATAGAATCCTGTACAAGGTTTAACAGTTTTTAGAGGAAAAACAGGAGTAATGAACTGAAGTGGGCCCAAGCCTCAAGCTAGCTGTTTTAGATGAACCAGGCATCTCTATTTTATATTCCCTTATACACTGGTAAATAAAAAATTCATAATTTTTTCTATATTTACACTATTATGTTACTATTCAGAATGTACTAAATTAATATTCATGGTTAGAGACTGCAAAAACAACAAGGAGGCCACATGTTCCAACCTCCTCTAATCCCACGAGGGGAAGACAGGATTACCAGCAGTAACACAAGGCCTATTACTGCAAGGCCAGACATGCTGCCTCCCTCCAGTCCTTTCTCCAACCGTTCCTCCCAAAGCACCCACCACCTCTCTCCTGGGTTCAATAATCCACTGCAGTGGCCACACAGAACTCACAGATTATGGGGTTTATTAGGGAAGCACCAGGCTACAACTCAAGTTCAGGATGAACACTCAGTCTCTCTCCCAGCCCAACGTCCCTCAGCCAACAGTCTCTCACAGTCTCTTTCCCAGCAGTGCTGGTCCCTCGGTGTCTCACTCAGCAATGCGTGTCTCTCGCATCTCTTTCCCAGCAGCACGTATTTCTTTCAGGGGCACATGTCTCTTTCAGCAGCATGTCTTCCTCAACCAGCAGTCAGAGAGAGTTCTGCCTCCAGGAGACCTCCTTTTGAGCCCGGCAGGGTGGCCAAACTAGCCAATCATAGCATCAGAACTCTAAGCACCTGACAGAGCGTGGGCACCTCCCAGAACATTGTATTGTGCCACGCCCAACAGAAATACTCCACGTGGATAACATTTACAATCAGCTCCTCAGTTGCTCATTCCATCACTGAGTTTACAATGATTTATGGGTAAAAAAGCCATACTAAGTAATTTACTACACTGCAGAGGCACATATTTTTTAACTATGATATTCTTGGTGACAAACATAACTTTTTGGGTGTTTCTTTAGTAAAATTATTTACTATGATATAAGTTCTATAGACCTAAGGGCAGACACCTTTCATAGAACTTGATTCTGAAGATCCTTATACTACATTCTACAAATAAAGTTAATAATATACTCTGCTAATTGTTACACCCATTTATTTTATTTTGTTTTTTTAGTTTTTAGTGTGAACCCAGACTCTCTTTATGATGTAGAAAACTACACAGTGGTACAACTTTACATAATAGAATTAGCATACTCAAAGAAAAAAAAAAAAAACTTCACTGTTGTTGAGTCAATTAGACTCATAGTGACCCTTCCTTTAATTTCTGAGGCAGTATCTCTAGGGAAGTAGACTGCCCAATCTTCCTTCCAAGGGAGGAGCAGTTGGTGGGTTTGAACCACCAGCCTTCTGGATAGCAGTTAAATGCCTTAGGCACTATACAACCAGAGCACCCAGGATTAGTATAAGATGAGAAAACCCAAGAGGTGGAGTGATAAAATATATATATATATATACACATACAAGACATCAAATCAAGTGAGAATTGGAAGAAAAGAACTAGTATACCATCAAATGTATTGAGAGGAGATAATCAAAATCTAATCTGTGGTTGTTGGTCTTTGAAGGTTAAGACAAGCAATATACCAAGGATTCTAGTTTTTATAATGCTATAAATTCTTTGTTACCATTAGTATGGAAATTAGTAGCAATTGGTGTAACATAGAGATAAATTTGTCTAGTAATCCTATCTTCTTCTTCATCATAATATTAGAAAGTTGAATAGGATATGAGTATCATCCCATTTTATTTCCTTTACCCACCCTAAACAGTAATTCCTAATGAAGACTGAAATGGCTAAAAATATCTATGTTTAGTTTGAGTAATATCAATACAATTACAGAGAAATACTTGTAGTTTCAAATATATATTTTCTAAACTGGGGTAATGTGCTATGTGCTTATATAACTCACTGCCATTGAGTCAGATCTGACACACAGCAACCCCTCCTTGGGTTTCCAAGACAGTGTCACTACAGAAGTAGATTGTCCAATCTTCCATCCGAGGAGTGGCTGGTGGTTTTGAACCACGAGGCTCTGTCTAGCAGTCAAATGCCTTAGGCACTATGTCACCAGAGCTCCCTGTGCTTATATATGTCTTAATTATTTTTTTTATTGAGGATTTTATGCCCTAAACAAAGAAAAATAAATAAATACAAAAACATAATGTAATTATGGATTAAGCTGTAATCTTGAAATATGATATAGCTATGATATAAAATAGCATGAATTATTCTGTCTCAAGTACACATTTACTAATGTATAGGACATGAAAAAGGCTAAAATATGCACACAGACAAAGGTGGGGAAGCTAGTCATATTTTGTAGTTTCGCCCTCACTGCCATCAAATTGATTTGTAGTTTTCTCCTAGGTATAAGCAATTTCATTGTTTGTTAAAATTTAGGAGCAAATAGAGATTTTAGACAAAAGCATTTATGACACATTTTGATAACATAATATATTATTTTTAAAATATAATTGCCAAGAAGAAAATGAGGAAAGAGTTAATGGATAAATAATTTATTACTTTAAGAAATGGTCTTGAGTGTGGGTACTGATCTTCCTAGCATGAGCAGTGATTTAGGCTAGAGGAGATATTATAACTGTCTCCTTTCAAACTTTTTATTGCCTTAAAAATGAGTAATCAACATAAAATGCAACCACTGCCGTACAGTGGGATCTGAGTCATAGCGACCCCTCTTTGGGTTTCCAAGGCAGTATCACTATGGAAGTAGATTGCCCAACTTTCCTTTCAAGGAGTGGCTAGTGGGTTTGAACCGCCAGTCTCTGGTTAACAGTCAAATGCCTTAGGCATTACACCACCAGAGCTCCTTAAAAATGAGTAAAGTAATTAAAAATAGATGTTTCTTCTCTAGGCTATCAGAAACAAAACCAAACCCACTGCCATCAAGTCAGTTCCTACTCATAGAGACCCTATAGTTTCACATAGGTATTTATAGAGTTGTTCAAGGTGACCATTTACTATTGGGATGAATTGCTCTCTGATATTAATAAGAATAAGTAATTTAAACTTTAAACTGCTAAACAGACTTGATGAAAAAACTTCAAAATCTATGGCCTTCTAAATCCCTCAACATTTATTAGTTTTTGCACCCTGACAGAGCAGCAAGCTAATAGCCATTATGAATTGCTTCCCAGTGAAGAAGTTGTCTAAGAAGCAGGCAGCTACAAAAATAGCTGATAAATAATAGCAATAACAATAATAGATGAGTGGATACATAGGAAAAATAGCTTATGTATGTTAGGAGAATGAGAATTTTTATAGTACAATATATCAAAAATGTAAACCCAATGTTACTCATATAGCTGGGCTATATAAAGAAGAATGTGTTACTGGGGTTGAGGAAGACTCATTAACAACCTGAGATATGCAGACAACACACTTTGCTTGTTGAAAGTGAAGATGACTCAAAGCACTTACTGATGATGATTAAAGACTACAGTCTGCAGTATGGATTACACCTCAATATAAAGAGAATGGAAATTGTTGCAACTGGACCAATGAGCAGCTTCACGATAAATGGAGGAAAGATTGAAGTTGCCAAAGATTTCATATTACTTGGACCCACAATCAACACCAGTGGAAGCAGCGGTCAAGAAATCAGACAACATATTGCACTGGGCAAATCTGCTACCTCTTTAAAGACCTCTTTAAAGTACTGAAGAGCAATGATGTCCCTTTGAAGACTAAGGTGTGCCTGACCCAAGCTATGGTATTTTCAATCACCTCATATGCATGTGAAAGCTGGACAACGAATAAGGAGGACTGAAGAAGAATTGATGCTTTTTAGTCATGGTGCTGGCAAATAATACTGAAAATACCATGGACTGCCAGAAGAAAAAACAAATCTGTCCTGGAAGAAGTGCAGTCAGAATGCTCCTTAGAATGATAATGATATTAATTTTGATTCAGTACCAATGTGAAAGAAGAGCTTTGGGAAAATAAATGAGAATATAGTATTTTAAATAACTTTCTGATTTAAAATAAAATCACTGAATTAGATATCTATAAGTCATGGCAATTCCCCAGAAGAATAGGGAATGACATCAGTTAAGGGAATGAACTATTATTATTATTTTTTTTTTAATTGTGATTTGGGTGAAAATTTACAGAGCAAATTCACTTTCCATACAGCAGTTCACATACACTTTGTCTCATGACATTGACCACAATTTACCACAGTGTAACAGCTCCCCTCCTACTTCCTCCCAATAATTACCTCTTCCCTGTGTCCATCCCTCCATGCACTCCTGCTCCCTGCACTATCTCCCATGATTGTTCTCTCCAAGGAGTGTATCTATCTCAGGTAAATGTTCAACTCATATGCCTGTCTTTTGCTTGGATGGAAGCCATAGGTGTGGGTTCACTTCCAGACCTGATGGGCAGCTGGGGGCCATAGTCTCAGTGGTTCCACCAGGCTCTATCAGACCAGCAAACCTGGTTCCCCCCCCCCTTTTTTTTTCTCCAAATGATTTTGAGTTTTGTCCACATTGTTCTCCCACTCTAACCAGGATCTCCTACATAGATCCCCTTCCAAGTGCTTGACATCGGTAGTCAGGCACCACCTAGTTCTTCTGGTCTCATAGTCATATAGGCTGCAGATTGGAATGGTGTACCAGTCGCTAAGACTGATTGTATCCATAAATTTTTGGTTTTCTTCATTCTTCTTTGCTCTGGACGAGGAGAGACCCATCATTGCATCTAGATGGCAGCTTGCTAGCTTTTAAGATTCCAGTCGCTACTCACCAAAGTAGGAGGTGAAACAATGTTTTGTGTAGTATGTTATGCCAGTTGAGCTTGATGTACCCTGTGACTATGATCCCGAGCCCAAAGGTTCAACTACTCAGTCCCTCTGGGTAGCTGGCTATGACCAAACAGTGACTACCATCTTGCCTCTTGTCAGCTCTACTATACACCTGGGAATTCAGATCATACACAAAAACTTACAGGACCATTGTCTGCCAACCCTATACATGTTCTTGGGTACACTCCCCACTTCATAGACAGACCTACTGTTCAGCCTGTCCACCCATCTGTCCTCCCATCTATCTACCTGTATACCCATGTTTGCCTTCACTGACAACGTAGTATTGTATGTGCAAAAGGGGGGAATGAACTGATTTTAAACAAATAAGTCAATAGGTAAAGGTAACTTACTAGACTTACTAGTGTGACTTGATGCTTTAAACGTTTTCTGAATTGTTGGAAGCAGTGACCCTTAGAATAACTTGTACCTTGTTCCTCTTTTCAATGTATGAGGGAATGGATATGCATCTGTCTCCTTAGCTGGGATTAAGGGTGTTAAGCAATTGAAATGTATGACTTCCATATGAGGCTCAATCTCCTTTGACATTCTTTCCCAAACTCCACACATTGAGATTTTTCCTTTCTTATTTTCTAACCCAAATTATTGATATAGCCAAAAGGTAATTTTGTTCACAATAAACACAGAGGAAAGAGTGAGACCAGATTCATCCTAGGTTTACCACTTAAATTTCCCAGAGTTAATGATACTTAATAATGCTGATGACAATGATAATTGTGAGCTTGGTAAGTTTTGAGCAGTTTCCATACTAATTTATTTAAAATTCTCGGTAACCCTCAAAAAAAGAAGAAAGTAAAGCAAGAACAAATTAATAACTTCTTAAAGCACCAAAGCAGCAAATCTATTATTTCCACCCTTGCATAGTGGATCTGGGGACTGAGCCCTTAGACACCATTCTACATTACCATGTTGAAACTTTCCTTCTCTCGTTGTGCTTTAGTTCAAAATCAAAAAGTATTGAGAGTCTGAATAGAATAATGAACAATGAGACCATACATAAACATGGAATTCTAATCACAACCTCTACAGTTGCCACCGAGGGAAGCCAAACCACAACTTCTGTACCAAATCATCCAGAAAGTTAAACTACCATATCTGCTGAAATTGGCTCCATATAGTCAAGGTCAATAACTGCCAGGCTTCCCAATTTTTGCTCCTACTTACAACTTATGATTGGTCAGAAAAAGCCTAATGTACTACCCTAACCAATCACATAAGATGCCTCACTTCAAGTTAGCCCACTTCCAGCTTCCCCATGCCAGCAATCTTCAATCAGGGCATACCTTAAAGGTTCCCTTTTTTCCACTGCAAACCTTTCCAACTCTCCTGCCTCTTTGAGTCTGTCAAATGCAAATGATGGTGACTGACTTCTTTGATATAGTGAGCTCTGAATAAACAGCCACAACTAGTTCTCATGTAAGCAATTTTCAATTATTTCCACTGTTTTCATGGATGTTCCACTGAGATATAGTATGCACTGATGGTTGTCACACATAGCACTCTTCCACCAGATGTAGTGCCTACAGAAGCTCCCTGCGCTGCTCTTGGCTTGTTGATGTCAAATCAGTGCCAACATGGTAAGTCACCACTGAGTCTGAACTCTGCTCTCCTTGCTTTTAGTTGCTCAGCTTTTATTCTGTTTGGTAAATAGATTTTGTTACTGGTTCCCATCTATTTGGCACCCCTGGCAGAATCAGTTCATTTTTGGTCATATTCTTTAACTATTTTTGTGCTGTTGTTTTGTGTTATGCTGGTGGTAGTTAAGTTGTGTATCAAATTGGCTGGCCCCAGTTAGAGCAGCACTAGAGAGCTCTGATAGCATAGTGCCTAAGGCACTTGACTGCTAACCAGAAGGCTGGCGGTTCAAACCCACCAGCCACTCCTCGGAAGGAAGATGGGACAATCTACTTCCTTAGTGATACCACTTCAGAAACCCAAGGAGGGCTTGGTATGAGTCAGGTCCGACTTGATGGCACATAACAACAACAACAACAGCAGAGAGCAAAAACAGTGCTGTTGACACCCAAAGCTGGCCTCAGAGCAGCATCCATTTAGACAAACTTTACTGTGTGTTATCAATAAAACCAGACAGGGGTCTCCTTCCATTTCATATTTTATTTTCAAATCCTGAGAGTTAGTTTTCATCCTGAGAGATTGTTCTCTCCAGTGTTCTGCCTTTGGAAGGGGGAGGAGTACAAGTCTGTGACCCTCAAATTGGGGGCCAAAAGTTTGAGATGTATTGCCATCAGGCTTCTGCCAATTGTTACCTGCTCACGTGAAGTAATTTCAATGTAAACTTTTTCTTCTTTCAGGAAAATCACCTGTTTCTAATATGTACCCTCATTTCAATTATAATTTTTGTGTCTATCTTTTTAAAGACAACTCCATCAAAGACGATTTACTCCATAAGTGATCACTCAAAGGACATTTGACCTGAACAAAGTTGTTCATTTGAGGTAGTCTTAGAAAAGATAAGGAATAAGAAGGTCTCTCAGACCCAAAGGGAAACATTTTTTATAATTATGCAGATGTTCCAAATATTTTGATTCAAAAAATCATTTCACTAAAAGAAACTTTGGTCAGAGATAAGGAACAATTTGACAAACTTAAGAAACAACAAACTGGACTCATTTACCTTATTAATCACTTTCTTCTTGTCCTCCACTTGCCTCTTCCCAATTATCTCTCTGACCTTCCCCCTTCACTTCCTCTTTTCCAGATGTCCTGTGTATTTATCCAATATTCACGTAAATCCTCAAAAGATTCTAGTTGCCTCTATAGGTCTATTCCTACAATGATCCAGGTAAGAAGATAACTACACAATTTTAGCTTTCAACCTCGACTGAATTAAGTCAGTAATTAAGGATATCCTTAAACACAAACAACACAAAAAATTATAGAAGAATTTAACACTGTTTGGTGGGCATCTTAATCAGAGTTATCTGACCTATATGAACTTGCACATATGCTAGTAAGAACCTAAGAAGCCAAATTTTTGATGGCTAAAGCTGGGGGAACTGTTTTGGAAAGGGACAGAATTCCTCTTTCCACATAAACTTGAGATCCTATGAAAGGTCTGAGAACAGGGCAACTTCTCCTGAAAGCCATCTCCTAAATATTTTTGGTAAAAATGTAATGGATCATAATCCAATCATACAAACTGGAAAAATAAGAAACTCTAGGAGATTTTTGGACCAGATTAGAAAATTCTTCCTAAGAACATTCTGGAGTAAAAAAGGTGCTGATATAACAGTAGCTCTTTCATCTCATTTTTATCAGTAAAGTTAAACCTAAAGTTGGAGACCTAATTCAAATACAGACATTAGAATGGAAATATACCCTTTATCTGAACTGCATACCTAGCAGAACAATTAGAAAAGGTTCTATAACAATAACAAGACAGAATCCAAGTAAATTTTTGGCCCTGCAGATCAGACTCTTTGGTGACCTACTTTACAGTCAACTATCTACTCGAAAGGAAACTTCTAAATATTGTGAAAAGAAAAGATAGTGGAAAAAAGTTCTTCTCATTTTACAAAGGAAAAGATAAAACAAAGAAAAAATTCCTTGATTAAGATCAATATGCGTGTTCCAAAGGAACAGAAAAAGGAAAAAAACAATCTTCTGCTTTGTCTTTAAGCACTCAAGGTGTACATTCAACTTCATCAACTCCAAGGAGATTCTAGTACTAGTTTTTCTACATTAAATTCTGCCATCCCTGCTCAGCCTCTTCTCTGGGGGTAAACATGACACACAGGTGATAGATATTTCAAATAATACACAGATTTGTCTATGTTCCAGTTCTTGACTAAAAAATATCCCTTCTTGCTCTGTGATACCACCACTGAATATTTAACAGGAAGAGACATAGTCTGCAAATTAAACAATAAAATTATTGCATGTAAGAGGGACTATTTCCTGTGGAAATACCTCTATACATAATCAAGTTGATTGAGCCCTGGATAGACCTTTGTCCTGTCCTGTATATTTTATGCCTACCTCAGATAAAGATCTTAGCACTCCATGTGACAATTTCTGAGCTACATGTTTCACTGAAATAGAAAGAATAATTGGCACAGAACCTGTTAAAATTCAAATAGGTCCTACCAAGCCATTACTCAAACTTCTCCAAAAACCAAAACCAAACTCACTGCTGTCAAGTCGGATCTGACTCATATTGATCCCTCTTTGGATTGCCTTAGGCACTACACCACCAGAGCTCCTAATAACCCTTAAAGTCTGAAGAAAAGGAAGGGCTCAAATCTATAATTAAGAGCATTGCAGTTGATAAATCCTGTAATATTCCTTGTAATACTCCCTTCTTACCAATAAATAACCCAAAGCAAATTATATCATTTTTTTCAAGGCCTCAGGGCATCAACAAAATTATTATCTATCATTTGTTGCTAATACCTAACCCAAGTACTGAGTAAGAGCACCCCAAATTAAGTTAGGGCTCCTTACATGAGATGATGACTATGCTAAGGCCTTAGGCTAAAACTACATTTTCATTCAAAGCTACCTTCTGCATTGAGAATGCAGCCTGTCATTTCTGTAACTCTCCACTGTACCCTGAGAAAATTATTTGGTAAACATTTTAGAGAAGAATGTAATTTTGCTTGCTTAAGAATAAACCTTCCCAGAAAGCCAGGTCCAAAATAATTCTCAAAACAGATGATTCATCATGATAAGCCTTAAAATTACACATACCACCCACCCCCCACCTCCCAAGTCATGCAAGGCACATCTATGTCATGATTGTTTTGAGGCCACATGTACCCAATTTAATGATTATTTTATACATTTTTCTTTTTCTTTTTGTAAAGAAGAGCAGTTTTCGAAACGTGTCATCTCCCACCAATCAGATGTACCCTCAAACAATTTTTGACCTAAATATCAACCAATTACTGAATTTTAATTCTCTCTCTTTTTTTTTTTTTTTTTTTTGATTGAAGTGTTTTCTTATGAAAACTCTTTGAACAGTATCCTCCTTGGTTCAGAATCCTCTGAATCTTGTGATTCCTAATTTGCAAATTACCTTGCCTCTCAATAACAGCTATTTCCTTTTAATGTCAACCAGCCATTTTTTGCTATTTGACAATACTATCCTGCCATCATTTCCTACCAAAGTCACTGAAGTGTAATTTTGCACTTTTCAGTGCCTCTAAACCTTAAGAATCCATTGATTGTTGACTTTGCCTGGGAGGGCAACAATATCCCTGAGCCAATATTCATGCTCTAGTTGTTCACCAAAGTCCCCTTCTGTTTTCCAGGTCTTCAATCAAAACTTTAAAAATATAAATTTCCATGGTGTTTTACTTCTGATACAGTATATAGATTATCTCCTACTTTGTTCAGAAAACAAAGAAGCCTGTAAAAAAATATTCTATCTGCTTCCTCTCAGCTTTAGCAGAGAAAGGATAAAAAATTTCAACATGTATTTTATTTTTTCAGAACACAGTGCATTATTTAGTCTATGACCTATCTAAGGCAAGGGGGAAAAAAAAAAAGAAAAGTAACATCTCTTACCTGATAGACTACAGACTCTAAACTTATGATATGTCCTCACAAAACGACAATTGAAAGGATTTCTATTTTTAACTGGATATTGCAGACAACGAGGGCCTTTTCTTTTCTTTTCTTTTTTTTTACCTTTTTGTTTAGGTTGCAAAACCTTTTTTAATTGATTAAGTCCCCAGTAAGAGATTTTGTTGTCTAGGAGCCCAAATGTGAATAGGCCTTCTGCATCTGGAAAAAAACTGCAACAGCTGCCTCCCTAGGCATCCCTAACTACAAAAAGCTATTTAATCTATTGGTACTCGAGTTATGTGAGGATTTTAAATCAACTTCTTGATAATCATCAAAAACCCATTTCTTAATCTAGCCAGTTGAGGCAGACCCTCAACAAGATGAACTGACACAGTGGCTGCAATAACGGGCCCAAACATAGCAATGACTGTGAGGATGCTGCACAACGAGGCAGCGTTTTGGTCTGTTGCACACGGAATCGCTAAGAGTTGGAACCATGGACCTGGCAACAAATCTAGCCTTGTCTTTGATATAGCTGGTGAAATCTTGCCTCGCTTGTCCTAGGGCAATAGCAGCCTCTGTGAAACTTGGTGCTGCTATTTAACTACTTTTAGACTTTCTGCTTGACTCCATGATTCCTCTTGCAGCAAAGACAATGCTTCTGACTGAGAACATGTAACACTTTGCAGCCAGCCTCTTAGGAAATTCTGTTTCTCTCTTCCTTTCACATTATTATACATTATTGCAGCATCCTGAACTCTGCCATTGTCCTGCCCCTACCAGGACAACCTCATGATTGTCCTACCTTAGTTAAGGAACACTCTGTGTCTTGCTCAGCTTTATTAGAAACTCCTCTAACACCCTGTCTAATATTATTGGTTGATGAATCATAACTAAAACCAAAACTGGAGATTAGTCCATAAAGTGCCTGTGAAAATAGTATCCTGAGAAAAAATTTGGAAACTAAGGGTCATATCATCTTATGTATAAAAGCTGGGGAAAGTAGTATAAGACAGAAATTTATATAATATTGTATAATTCAGTTTTCCACATATCATTTGAAAACAGACTTCCTCCTGCCTTTTGGAGAACACATCGTAACTTCTGGAGAAAGTGCTATTCTTGGTACCAGTGGCCTCTGGAAATAGATCAAATGCTAAAGTAGTCCTACTCTGAAATCAAAGGAAAAGGTGGTGGAGATAGAATCTCTCCTACTTTGTCTGAGTCATACTTCATATATTGATACCTTTTTAAACATTTTCCTTTAATGTTTTTATTTGCCCATATGCCATACCTTTATTGCCAAAATTTAGGTGATTGCTTTTAGTACCTGCTGTTTCTCATTCCATTTTCAGGAGGAAAGCCATTATAGAGTCAGAAAACACTTTGATTTAATACACAATCTAGAGCTGCATCTGGTCACTACTAGTTCTTTTGATCTCCAAAGATATTAACTTCATAATGGAACCAAGAAGTACAATATGAAAAGTCATTTGGCCCTGTATCTTTTCCTCCAACTGTGAATGCAGAACACAAGTCAGTTTAAGAATAACCATTTGCAGTTTTATTTTAACATAACATAGCTTCTTCCTCCCCATCCTCAAGTTATCTAAGGTGGGGGAAATTAAATATTTTCCCTATGTTGTTTATTATGCCTAGAAAATTTTGCCTTCCAAAAGCAAGTTTTAATAAAACTGTAGCAATTAATTGTCACACCAGAAATCTAAACATTACTGCATATTGATGAAAGCTACAGCATTTGGAACATGGAAATAAATGGGATCCTCTCAAATGAGGACAAATAGAGGATGTTTATTCAAAGCTTGCAAAAGAGTCAGCCACTATCAATTACATTTGACAGAGACTTAACGGTGGGGGCAGGGCAGTGAGTAGGAATGCTTCAAAAAGGAAAAACTGGATAAGTTTCAGGTGTGCCCTGACTGAAGTTTGGCACCATGGAGAAGCTGATGGTGGACTATCTGGAAGCTGAGAATCCCATATGATTGATTTGAGGAGCATATTTGGCTTTCCTTGGTTGTTCCTGAATTGGAGGCTGGCAAAGAGAGTGAGGTGATTGGAAATCTTACAGTTATTGACCAAGTTCAAGTCAGGTTGTTCTGAGTCAATTGCTTCAGAAGTTGTGGTCTTGTTTCCTCAATGGATAACTGTACAACTTATGGGCAGAATTCTATCATCATATGTTGTCTGGCCATTATCCACTTGTATGAGCAATCTCTTAGGTTGCTCTCTCTCTGTTATTTGAAAGCTGTGCTATCCCAGGCAGAGAATTTCTCTCAGTGCCTCAGTTTTATCATGTGGAAATTGAGAATCATAGATTTCATAGAGTCATCTTGAGGGTAAAATAAACCAAAAAAGTAAACAAATAATTATATGATTCTACCACAGTAGGCAATCAATAAATCCAAACTCCTGTTTCTATTCTATAAGGAACTTTGGTTGCATAGTGCCTAAGGCATTAGAAAGCTAACTACAAGACTGGCAGTTTAAACCCACCAGTCGCTCTGCAAAGGAAGACTGGGCAATCTACTTTGGTAATGATTTACCACCTTGGAAATCCAAAGGGGGATGCTATGTATCAGAATCAATTCGATGGCAGTGAGTTTGGTTTCTTATCATGTCCTTTCTTAAATTGCTCTTTTCAATTTGCTCCATTTGAAGGCAGACAGTTGTTATTTCTCAAGTATTAAAACAATTTATGATTACTCATATTGTAGCCTTAAACATGACATCTCCTCCCCCAAGCCTGATTTTACACATCTCTGAAACACTTACCTCTTAATAATAAAAGAATTTCTTTTTTCTTCTAAGAATTTGAGTGAAATTTCTATTTTACTTCTTTGGTCTACATGTTATTCATTTTATCCAATTTCCTCTTCACAGAGGAGATTATAATGTAATTTTTTCTACAAGTATGATTCATTCTTCTGTGATTTAATAACACTAATACTTGATCTGAGATGTTTTAACAAATGGATGCCCAACTGGAGGTACTTACTTGTCTGTGCCAAGAGATTTGGAAGACAGCTACCTGGCCAAATGACTGGAAGAGATCCATATTTGTACCCATTCCAAAGAAAAGTGATCCCACAGAATGCCGAAATTATCAAAAAGTATCGTTAATATCACACACAAGTAAAATTTTGCTGAAGACAATTCAAAAATGGATGCAGTATTATATTAATAGAGAATTTTCAGAAATG
The DNA here is from genome assembly GCF_000298275.1 of Orycteropus afer afer. NCBI lineage: Eukaryota > Metazoa > Chordata > Mammalia > Tubulidentata > Orycteropodidae > Orycteropus > Orycteropus afer. The sequence goes on along the minus strand of NW_006921633.1, from coordinate 5,631,925 downwards.
AAAGTTGGACTCAGAAGAAGTAGTGGGATAGGGGATATCATTGCTGATGTCAGGTGGGTCTTAGCTGAAAACAAAGAATGCCAGAAAGATATCTGTTTGTGTTTTATTGACTATGCAAAGGTATTTGACTGTGTGGAACTTAACAAATTATAGATAACAATGTGAAAAATGGGAATTCCAGAACACTTAATTGTGCTCTTGAGGAACTTGTACACATACTCCATGGTTTAAAAACAGGAAGTTTATGTATCAGGTTTGTATCTTCACCATACTTATTCAATCTGTATGCTGAGTAAATAATCCAAAAAAGTGTACTATATGAAAAAGAACATGGCATCAGTATTGGAGGAAATCTCATTAACAACCTATGATATGCAGATGAAACCTTGTTTGCTGAAAGTGAAGATGGCTTGAAGCACTTATTGATGAAGATTGAAGACTATAGTCTGCAGTATGGATTATACCTCAACATAAACATGGAAATCCTCACAACCAAACCAATATGCAACATCATGATAAATGGAAAAAAAAAGATTGAAGTTGTCAAAGATTTCATATTACTTGGACCCACAATCAACACCAATGGAAGCAGCAGCCAAGAAATCAGATGACATATTGCACTGGGCAAATCTGCTGCAAAAGACCTCTTTAAAGTGCTAAAGAACAAAGATATCTCTTGAAGAATAAGGTGACTCTAACCCATGTCATGGTATTTCCATTGCCTCATAAACATGTGAGAGCTGGGTAATCAATAAGAAAGACTAAAGAGTTGATGCTTTTGAGTTGTGGTGTTGGAAAATACTGAGGATACCATGGACTGCCAAAAGAACAAACAAATGTATTCTGGAAGTAGTACAGCTAGAATGACCCTTGGAAATGAAAATGGCCAGACTTTGTCTCACCTGCTTTGGTCATGTTGTCAGAAGGGACCACGCCCTGGTGAAAGATTATGCTTAATAAAGTGGATAGTTAGTGAAAAAGGGGGAACCCACGAGATGGATTGACAGTGGCTACAACGATGGGCTCAGGCATAGCAGGGATTGTGAGACTGGTGCAGCCCCAGGCAGTTTTTTTTTGTTGTTGTTGCTGTATATAGGCTTGTTATGAGTCAGGGCTGACTTGATGACACCTAACAACAACAATACTTGATTATGAAAGGGCACAAAAGTAATAAAATTTGTCAAATGATATGACATTATAAAAATTTTCCTTGCCAAGAAAGCAGTGTGTAGGATTATGTTCATTTATCTACAAGTCAAATAACATGTTGTTGTTGTTATTGTTAGGTGCCCTCAGGTAAGTCCTGATTCATAATGACCATATGTGCAAAAGATCAAAACACAGCCTCATCCTGCACCATCCTCACAATCACTGCTATGTTTGAGCCCATTGTTGCAGCCATGGTGTCAAGTTGTCTCACGGAAGGTCTTCCTCTTTTTCATTGACCCTCTACTTTACTAAGCATGATGTCCTTCTCCAGCAATTGTCCCTTCTGATAACATGTCCAAAGTACAGGAGATGAAGGCGATCACTTTTGTTTCTAAGAAGCATTCTCTCTATACTTCATCCAAGATAGATTGTTCATTCTTCCAAAAGTCCATGGTATATTCAATATTCTTTGCCTACACCAGAATTCAAATGTATCAATTCTTCTTTGGTCTTTCTTGTTCACTGGCCAGCTTTCATATGCATACAAATCAATTGAAAATATCATGGATTAGGTCAGGCACACCTTATTCCTCAAAGTGACATCTTTGCTTACTAACACTTTAAAGATGTCTTTTGTAGCATACTTGCCCAATATACTACAT
>NW_006921633.1:5623422-5626959 GCF_000298275.1 Orycteropus afer afer | reverse complement strand
ATGATGGGCTCAAGTATAGCAGGGATTGTGGGGCTGGCGCGGGATCGGGCAGTGTTTCGTTCTGCTGTGCATGGGGTCGCTATGAGTCAGAAACGACTCAACGGCACTTAACAACAACAACAACAACAACATTATGTTGAGTTGTAATCTATACTGATAGCTTGAAAGCTGGAGTTTTGATCTCCTTCAGTAGGTGTTTCATGTCTTCTTCACTTTCATTAAGGCAACTATTGCTAATGAGACTTCCTCCAATTTTGATGTCATGTTCTTCTTTGTATAGTTCAGCTTTTCAGATTATTTACTCAACACACAGATTGAATAAGTATGGTGAAAGAATATATCCCTGATGCAAACTTTCCTGATGTTAAGCCCTTGTTCTTTTCAAAAGACTGTCTCTTGGTCTATTTACAATTCCACATAAGGATAATTAAGTGTGCTGGAATTCTCATTCTTCAAAATGTTATCCATAATTTATTATGATCCACTAATGATTTGCATAGTCAATGAAACACAGGTAAATAACTTTCTGGTATTCTCTTCTTTCTGCCAACATCCATCAAAGACATCAACAATGGTTTCCCATGTTCCTTGTTCTCTTTTGAATCCTGCTATAATATCTGGCAGTTCTCCGTGAATAAACTGCTGTAAACATTTTAAATTTATGTTCACCAAAACTTTGTTTGTATGCTATATTAAAACACAAAGTTGATTACAATTCCACCATCAAGAATAGCCAAACTGGCTAGCTCACTCTCTCCCCTACCCAGATGACCTACCTTTTACATTTCAAAGGATTTCAAACTGAAGCTGATCTTATCTACAACCAGTCATTAGCCCTTTATCTTTGCTTTGTTTCTTTATGTGTAAAAACCTCTAACTCCCTAGAGACAGGAGAGACTGTATGAAAGCATCCTCAACTCTGTGTTCTTCCAATTCACAAATTGTTTTCTATTCTTCAATAAAACTCTTTGCTTTTACTTTAAGTAGTCTCCATGGCTTCTTCCCTTCAACAGTAGCAATGCAACAGAAAATACATTTTAGGAAAGGAGTGAGGAGAGAGCTGTATAAAGATGATAACTATGCCACAGCTCTAAATTCCATCAATCCAGACTTGACAGGAGATGGATGATTCAAAGAAAGAGATCTCTGCCAGGAAAATCATATTTTATAGAAAAATTACTACAATTAAGAGCTTAGAAACTCTTGAGGATGAATTTTAGTCAACTATTCATGATTTTGGAGGCCAAGTGGCACAGTGGTTAAAGGGGTAAGCTGTTAACCAAAAGGTTGGTGGGTAAAACCCAGCAGCTGCTCTATGGGAATAAGATGTAGCAGTCTACTTCTATAAAGATTTACATCCTTGGAAGTCTAATGGGACAATTCTAGTCTTTTGTATAGGGTCACTATGTGTCAGTATAGATTCATAGGCAGTGGGGTTTTGGTTTGATTCATGATTGTAGTCAGTCCCAGGAGCAAACTGTTCACATATTCTTTTCCTATGGTTCATATCCTGACTGGCTTGGCAAGTTATGAACCTATTTTTCTAGAGACCAATCACTTACATCTTAACATACTCTTCCTAAATGATTTTGCCTCCTGACATTTTGTTTCCTGGGAATGCATCTTGGCCCCATCATTCTGTTTGTTACAAATAGTTAATATTCCCTCATCCTTTTCTAGAAATGACTTATCTATTTATTTCAACAAAGCAGAGTGGAAACTTACAGAAATGCTAAGCTGTAGTTTTGAAGCAGAACTTGTGCTAAAAATCAAAATGGGGTCTGACTTTGGATAAGAACGTCGTAGATCTTTCCTACTAACCAGGTACTTCAGTTATTAATTTTAAGTGTCTTACTCACTACCATGGCTTTTTCCTTGGATTACAACTCTAAGTAACTTATTAAAATAAAAATGATGCCTATAGAATAAAAAGTTCAAATCTTTGCATGCCTGAATTTTTTTTTTTTTAATTTTCATTACATTTCCATGACATTTTTGGATGAGTGTTTTAGGACAGAAAAACTCCAAAATGGGACAGCATTCAAACACAGAGTTTTCCATGTTGGATATTGCTAACAAAATATCTGAAGCCAAGTAATTCTTGTTTTTCCTTCCTACTTCCTCTTGGGAGCTCTGGTGGTGTAGTGCCTAAGGCATTTGCTAACCAGAAGGCTTGCAGTTCCAACCCACCAGCCACTCCTCGGAAGGAAAGTTGGAGAAAATCTACTTCCATAATGATACTGCCTCAAAAACCCAAGGAGGGGTCGCTATGAATTGAATAGGACTGGACAGCGGTATACAACAACAAAAACACTTCCTCTTACCCCAAGCAACATGTAGAATGTTTTCTTCATAGCGTGACTATTTTTCCTGACTTCATTCTTCTGTGTACTTGGAAAGACTTTTCAAATTGAAGATATTTTACCTCTAACAACTTTGAGAAATCTTCATATTTCTTTGATTATTCCATTCTTCTCTGCTTTCTTATTCTTTATGAAACTAGTTTCAGTAAGCCTTAGGACTCCCTTGATTGACCCACTTGACTGGAGGCTGGCAATTTTATAAAGTACCACATGGCAATGGTACCCGGGAGGTGTGGGGGCTGCAGAATACAACACGTGACACTATCAGAGATGACACCAAACTGACTATCTATAAATTTCTGTATAGTGTTTCATCAGATTTTTTTCCTTTTTTGTAAAATAATCCCTGTGGTGAGTTATAAATACAAAAACATTTTTTCATTAACCTAGTTTACATATATCAGTATACCTACAAGGTGAAAACTCTATGCTAATTTACTTTCTGAACCTTCTAATGAGCTCCTGTAAGATATGTCATTATTACTTAATCAAAACGACTCTTGGAATCACCTAGTTTTGTCTGCAGGCTCTTCAAGCACGTGTTGCATTCTGGTACTGTCAGTGATGTTACAGTTGCTGATTTTGTCAAATTTTCTAGTGTTTTAGCTACAACATTGTGGTAATTAGTACTTTTGAACTCATTTCTAGAAAGGATGAGGGAACCAGTAACTTTTTTGAGAATGAAGTAGTAACTAAAAGAAAAGAAGGGGAAAAATAAAAAAAAAATTCTGCTCAATTACCAATAATGTTGTACCTAATAAAGTCATAATTTAATGTGTTGTTGCTGTTATGTGCCGTCGAGTTGGACAGGACTCATAGTGACCCCTCCTTGGGTTTCTAAGGCAGTATCACTACGGAAGTAGATCGCCCCATCTTCCTTCCGAGGAGTGGCTGGTGGGTTTGAACCGCCAGCCTTCTGGTTAGCAGTCAGGTGCCTTAGGCACTACGTATAGGCCACTGCATAATCTATGCTTCAGTAAACTAACCAAATAAATTATTAGATCCTTCTCTAAACTCTCGAACTGAAGTATTGAATGAAGAATCTGTGCTTAGTGGGCCCAAATTAGTACACTCAGACTGATTCATTATTTTCCTTCCCCCGTTATCTTACACCATCAATAACCATTCCCACACATATTCTCCAGGTTTCTGTTGAGATATATATATATATATA
>NW_006921633.1:5614899-5623167 GCF_000298275.1 Orycteropus afer afer | reverse complement strand
CTTGTCAGTCCCCCTGTAATCATGAGAGTCAATTCTTTAAAAGCTCTCTCCCTCTCTTTACACACACACACACACACACATATATATCTCCAAAAAATAAAAATAAAGGGTCCCACTTTGTACTTCACGTTCTGGGGCTTTTGGGACTTCAGTCTAGTTATATGTCTAGAAGCAACAACGGGTGGTAGGGTAGTTCCTGGCAACATTCAGCACTGTCTTGTAAGGCATCTGTCTCAGGTAATGCCCCGCACAATGCCCTAGGTGCTGCCACAGGTGATATCTCAGACCAATTACTCAGCAGGCTTAGTGTCCTTAGTCTCATCAGATAGCAGAAAGAATGCTGGTTCTGCTGGCAGTTAAGATTCAATGGAATTTAGGGGCTCAGTGTCCACAGCTTCTTGATTATCTGCCCATAGTCCACACCCCAAGTTTTAGGATCCCATTTCTTCCCAATCAATGCCCTCATTTTAACTTCAGACACATTTCAAGGTTGACAATTCAGTTGGTGTTGTAATTTAGTCACCAGCCACTTATCAAAAGGAAGGTTGAGCAATCTACTTCTGTAGTGATACTGCCTCAGAAACCCAAGGAGGGGTCACTATGAGTTGAATCCGACTCAATGGCAGTGAGTTTGGTTTTTTTGGTTTACTATAAGACTCTGGGTTTGGTTTTTGGCATTACAAGCTGTATTACTTCAAGACATTGTGCTTTCTTTCTGGGCATAAGTGGAAACATTGAGGTCTTTTATGTGGTGATTGAGCTGTAACTCTGATCATCTCATTCTTTGTCTTTGTGTTTAAAGTGGTCTTTAAACCACTTTGTTTAGTGTTAAGTAGTACCAACCTATCATCATTCTTTTAATTCTCATTTTAACTAAATTGCAGAAAAGTATCAAACATATCACCCAGAGCTTCGTTTCTCTCACCAATACTTGATCTATTAAGTAATGGTGCTGGTTTGTGTATTAATATTAGCACATCACATCATGGATTACCAGTTCCCTCCTTACTAATGGTGGCAGAGCCATCAACATTTTTATGACTTATAAGACCTGAGAACCAATTTAGAATACTCATCCTTATGATTTTGTTTCTTTAGAACCACTCTTGGTACAAAATGTCTTAGGCTGGGTTCTCCAGAGAAGCAAAATCAGTGAAGCTTATACATACTTACAGAGAGAGAGAGAGGGGAAAAAAAAAAAAAATGTCTGAAGAAAATGGCTCATGAAGTTCTTGTTGTTGTTGTTATGTGCCATCGAGTTGGACTGACTCACAGCGACCCCTCCTTGGGTTTCTGAGGCAGTATCACTACGGAAGTAGATTGCCCCATCTTCCTTCTGAGGAGTGGCTGGTGGGTTTGAACCACTAGCCTTCTGGTTAGCAGTCAAGTGCCTTAGGCACTATGCTACCAGAGCTCCCCATGAAGTTCTAGAGACTGGCAAATCCCAAGCTATCAAGTTTGGTCAGAAATCAGGCTGGAGGCTTCTACCAACTCATGTAGCTCCAGGGGCTAAGGAACTCAAGATCAGAAAACCACACAGCAGGCTGCTGACTTCTGAGACTGATGAACCCATGATCGGAAGGTAAAATGGCACATTGTTGGCTCACCGGCAGGCAATATGACAGACCGCTCAAATACAGACAGTAATAAGCCAGTTGCAGGATCTTGAACAAAAGCCAAATAAATTTGTCAGAGCTTTTGCATACATATTGGAAGCATGACACACAGCTCTCTTTCAACTTCTGACTGCTCATAACAGATCTCATCAGGGACGTTATTACATTATATCAGTCACCATGGAAAATGGCTGTATCATCATTGCTAAACCACTTAGAATCATTCATGTCCCAGCCAATTTGACACACAACCTTAACTATCATATACAAAAGCTAACTCAAGATGGATAAAAGACCTAAATGTAAAACCTAAAACAATAAAAATCATCAAAGAACAATAGGGGTAAACTTGTTGTTAGGTGCCCTCAAGTCAGCTCCAACTCACAGTGACCCTACATACAACAGAATGAAATGCTGCCCAGTCCAGGAGCAAACTTAAAAGCCCTGATACAGGACATAAATACACTATCAAACATAAATAAAAACACATAAACACCAGAAGAAAACTGGAAAACTGGGACCACCTAAAAATTAAACACTTATGTGCGTAAAAGGACTTTGCCAAAGAGTAAAAAGAGCTTACAGACTGGGAAAAAAAAATGGCAATGACATACCAGACAAGAGACTAATCACTACATTTTATAGCAAATGTCAACACCTCAACAACAAAAAGATAAAAATTCCAATTAAAAAATAGACAAAGGACATGAAGAGACATTTCACCAAAGAAGACCTTCAGATGGATAACAAACACATGAAAAATAGTCTCAATTATTAGCTATTGTTGTTGTTGTTATGTGCCGTCAAGTCAGACCCGACTCACAGCTACCCCTCCTTGGGTTTCTGAGGCATTAGAGAAATGAAAATCAACATAATGAGCTATCATCTTATCCTAGCATTAATAACAAATTTCATAGAAAGAGAAATTAATAAATGCTGACAAAGATGTGAAGTGTGGAAAGACTGGACCCCTCATATACTGTTAGTGGGACCTTAAAATGGTAAAACCACTTTGAAAAGTGATATGACATTTCTTAAAGAAATTGGAAATAAAAATGCCATATGATCCAGCAATCCCATGTCTAGGTATACATCCTACAGAAAATAGTGCCATGACATGAACGGATGTATACATACCCATGTTCATTGCAACTTCATTCTCAACAGCATAAAGATAGAAACTATCTGAGTGTCCATAAATGGATGAAAGGATAAACTATGATAGATAATGAAATAATGTTAAAGAATAATGATAAATCTGAGAAACATCTCATAACGTGGATGAATTTAGAGAACATTATGCTGAGTGAAATTGATCAGTCACAAAAGCACAAATATTGTATGAGACCACTAGTATAAAAAGTCAAGAAAAGATTTACACACAGAAAGAATCATTCTCTGAAGTTTACCAAGGGTAGGAGGGGAAGAGATGGTAAATCTCTAACTAGAGGGCAGACATGTATTAACTTGGGTGAAAGGAAAGGCAATATGTAACAAGGAGGAGGTGAGCACAAAATGATCAAGGCAAAGGAAGAAACTGGGAAGAGCACAAGAATTAAAGAATTAAAAAAAAAAAAAAAACACTGTCGTCGAGTCAATTAGACTCATAGCGACCTCTTCTTGGGTTTCTGAGGTGGTATCTCTACTAAAGTAGATTGCCCAATCTTCTTTCTGAGGAGTACATGGTAGGTTTGAACTGCCAGGCTTCTGGTTAGCAGTCAAATGCCTTAGGCACTACACCACCAGACCTCCCCAAAGGTGAATACTATTACGTACACAGTCCTTCAATTACATTAATAACAATAATCTATGAGTGGATACATAGATAGAAACACAAGCTGAACAGGTGTGGAAAGATGAATGGGACCACATCCATGAATAGATATAGGTTTGACAGAGGCTATCTCTATTTGTATATTTTATAAATATATCCATGAATATAGTAGAACATATAGGGGGTATATTTATGAAAACTTATTAGTCTTAACCAAATACCCTGAGGGAATGAAATGCTAGGCATGGAGGTGTAGGACCATAGTCCCTATGTCCTTAGGGGACACTAAGGTCAATTGACATAACTAAGTCCACAAAGACAATATTCCATATACTACTTTGGTGAGTAGTGACTGGGGTCTTGAAAGCTTGTGAGCGACTATCTAATATGGAGTCTTTCCCCATCTGGAGCAAATAAGAATGAGGAAAACAAAGGTGAAATGAAACTATTATTCTAAAGGGCTCATGGACCACAACTCCATCAATCAGTCTCCACAACTCTGATACAAGAACTAGATGGTACCTGGTTCCCACTGCTGACTGCTCTGAAAGGGATCACCATGGGAGATCTTGGATAGTGTGGGAAAAAAATGTGGAACAAAACTCAAAGTAATAAAAAAAATACCAGGCTTACTGGTCTGATAAAGACTTTTGGAACCCCCAAGATTATGGCTCTTAGACAACATTCAAGCACATCATTGCTCAACTTTCCACCAAATGATAGACAGGCCTATATGGTGAACAATGACTCCAGGAGGTTAGTCAATCATTAGTACAGTCAAACATACGAGATCAATAGGCCAGCCTTTTTCCAGGAATAGAGCTAGGAAAGAGGGAGGGGATGAGAAGGAAAAAATAAACAAATAAATAGAAATGAAAAGAGGAGACAAAAATCCAGACTTACTGATCTCCCAAAGAGTTGGTGAAGGTAATGCATATTCCACATAATCTATTTCCCCACCAATTGTAAACTTTTGGGAAAAAAATCTCTCCTACATGGACATTTTCTCTCAGTGTGAAAATCCATAAATAAATTATTATTATGTACAAATATAAACATAAATTCTTCTCTGCTTTCTACATGTCCACAGAAGAGAAATGTGATTGAAAGATATAGACATATTTGAAAATCTAATTTTACTGTCTGTGATATCAGAATTAATTTCTGTAGCTGAATAAATTGGGCATTGATTTATCATAAAGTCAAAATGTTTAGACTAGCTATTCATTGATTTTTAAAATCATTTTTAATTGAATAACACTTCTCCCTGACAGAACTCTTATTTGTATATAGCATCAGTGATAAAGAGAAACAAGGAGTCAGTTCTGTATTAATGATTTATTTGGGTCAGTCCCCAATTAAGAACAATACAAGTATAAAGATAGATAAGATGATATTAAAAATTTGCCTTCAAAGATGGCTCTGGGAAATCATAAGGAAATACAGATTATTGTAAAATAATTGTATCAATATTGACCCTTTCTAGTAAAGTAAAACATGAAGATAGCTTATAATTCAGGAGTTCTCTCCAGAGAAATTATTTTGTTTGCATTTAAAACACACTCAGAAATTTTGTAGTAGCATTCTTCATATTAGTGAAAGACCAGGAGTAAATGTTCTTAAATGGTAGAATAGATAACTGCTGTACATTCATAAAGTCTATTTTACTGAGAATTAAAAAAAAAAAATCAGCTACTACTTGTATTAATATACAATATTATTGTATATTAATTATACTTGTATTAATTTGCTTTGTAAAATATATAATGTTAAGCTAAGAATATAACTCATGTAGAATATTTCTAACATAATTTCCTTAATTTAAATATTGTAGGCAAAATTCAACAATCTATTGTTTAAGGTACATGTATAAGTGGGAAAACTATAAAATAAGATAAAGGAATGATTGAGACTGACGAGGAGATACTGGTCAACAGGGGGTGGGGGAAGCAAGGGAATTCAATCAGTAAAAATAATTTAGCATCATGTAAAAAATATAATATTTAAAGGGACCAGGTTTGCTAGTCTGATAGAACCTGGTGGAACCACTGAGACTATGGTGCCTAGCTACCCTTCAGGTCTGGAATTGAACCTACTCCTGCGGCTTCCAGCCAAACAAAAACAGGCATATGAAGTGAACATTACATTAGACAGACATGCTTCTTGGAGATATTAATCATGGGAGAATGGAAGGGCTGTGTATGCACAGGGAGACAGCTCAGGGGGCAGGAGTGCATGGGAGAGAAGGACACAGGGAAGAAGTAGCTATGGGGAGGAAGTGGGAGGGCAGCTATTACATCTTCGGAAATTGTAGTCAATGTCATGAGACAAAGTGTATTTGAGCTGCTCTATGGAGAGTGAATTTGCTTTTTAAACTTTCACCCAAATCACAACAGAAATATAAAATATATATATGTTATGTTATTGTTGTTGTTATGTGCCGTGGAGTCGGCCCCGACTCATAGGGACCCCTCCTTGGGTTTCCGAGGCAGTATCACTACGGAAGTAGGATTGCCCAACCTTCCTTCCGAGGAGTGGCTGGTGGGTTTGAACCACCAGCCGTCTGGTTAGCAGGCAAGTGTCTTAGCCACTATGCTACCAGAGCTCCCAAAATATATATATACATATATATACATATACATATATATAATATAATGTTCTATGTCTTTACTTGGGAAGCAGTCCATGGGTGCTTTAAAAATCATTATTTTTATAGTGTTTATATCCCTTTTATGGATATTTTACAATTAAGAAATAAAAATAGTTTATGGTATTCTAAACTATTAATGCTTTAGAGATAACTAACTTTGAATAAATTAGTTTTAAGGAACACAAGATATTGAGTCTTTTTGTCTTCATCACGATCCCCCATCCACACATACACAAACACAAACTAATATATTCCCCTAGTTCTAAATGCAATTTTCATAAATTAGCAATAAGTATCTATTTTTCTCTGTCTCAGAACTTAGAGTAAGTAATTAATTGACCTAATTGACTGAAATCAAATTTCTCCAGCTGAAGTCATCCATTCTCCTATATAAACCCAAGAGAATAAACATAGTAAATCTTGTGCTACAAAAGCATTGAGGCAGGCATGATAGGGTAACATTTATAGACCTTAACTTAGAAACAAGGAGCTCTGGTAGTGTAGTGTCTAAGGCATTTGACTGCTAACCAAAAGGCTGGAGGTTCAAACCCACCAGCCACTCCTTGGAAGGAAGATTGGGCAATCTGCTTCCATAGTGATACCACTTGGAAACACAAGGAAGGGTCGCTGTGAGTCAGATCTGACTCGATCTGACTTTTTTTTTTTTTTTTTAACTTAAAAACTATGTGGTAAACTTAAGGGAGGCTTGGTCTAACATAAGAACAGTGGAAGAGTCAGAAAAATTAATTCACAATCTCAAGAAGGCAAATTCCCTGAGAAGAAAGGTCAGAAAGGGATATAACTCTATTTAATCACTGAAAAAAAAAATATTATATACCTTAGATACTTCAGGAAATGTGCTAATTTGGGTGCAAAGAAATTTAAAGATAGAAATTTGGTTATAACCAGGAGGAAGAATTAAAATGGATGGCTATTTCCTTCCTCCATAATCAACCTTGGAGAAATTATGAAAGGATATGTGGAAATCAGAAAACAATGTCATCAACCAAATAACTTTTTTGTGGGTAGAAAGCCCTTTGGAACAGGGTGTTGGATGGTGCAGTCCAGTACAGAAGGGAATGCATAAATTCAAAATAACTATTTAAGTTCAGTTTTTGTTTCTCCCCAATATTGTCACAGGACATTCTTTCCATGCTACTGTACTTTTGTTAAAAGACAAAAATTTATGGAAAAATCTTTCTGGAAGAAGAAATTGGGATACACAACTAGGACTGAGTATCTCTCACACTGTTTCCAAACCAGGAGGGCTGGAAGAGCTCACTCTGAGGATCTTTTCCCAGATGTTGATTCTCCATGGCAATTGAGAGAGGGGGAACTGGAAGAAGAGATATCAAAAAATATGGATCAGGAACTGAAGAATAACAATTATATTCAAAAACTTATGACATTATGAAACATAAAAGGGCCTGAGAGAAATATTGGAAATGAAAAACATGATAGTAGGAAAAGAGAAATAGAATGCACACTGTTAATAGAAGGACAGATACAGATTAATTATTGATTAAGATCAGATTGGGAATTGTTCCTGAAGGAATCAAGGAAGGCAAAATTAAAAAAAAAAAAAAGATGAAAGAAAAGATGACAAGATAAAAGACTTGAAATAATAATATGGATATAAGGTGAGAAAAATTTTTTTTACATTAACTCATAGGAAGAAATATTTTTAAAAAATGCAGTATCAATTTTCTGGAACGAAAAGAGATTACAGCCTGAATTTTAAAGTGGCCAACAAAAGCTAAAAGGGAGAGATAATGAAATTATAAGAGTACAAAAATAAATTATAGAATTGAAAAGTATTGTTGTTGTTAAGTGCCATCGATTTTTCTCTGATTCATAGCAACCCTAAGCACAGCAGAACGAAACACCGCCCGGTCCTGAGCCAGCTCCACAATTCTTGTTACACTTGAGCCCATCGCCACTGCCACTGTGTCAGTCCACCTCGTTGAGGGCCTTCCCCTCTTTTGTTGACCCTGCACCTTACCAAGCACGACATACTTCTCCAGGGAATGGTCCGTTCTGACAACATGACTGAAATATGTAAGACAAAGTCTGGCCATTCTCGCCTCCAAGGAGTATTCTGGCTGCACTTCCTCCAGGAAAGACCTGTTAGTTCTTTCAGCAGTCCATGATATTTTCAGCATTCTTCACCAGCACCACAACTCAAAAGCATCAACTCTTCTTTGGTCCTCCTTATTCATTGTCCAGCT
>NW_006921633.1:5603622-5612074 GCF_000298275.1 Orycteropus afer afer | reverse complement strand
ACTCGATGGCACATAACAACAACAACACAATACCTAGGATATCAATCTTTATGCATTATATTTCATTTTTGACAACTTCTAATTTTCCTAGATTCATACTTTGTACATTCCATATTCTAATTATTAATGGATGTAAGTCCTGAAAGACTTACTTTATCCATATTGTTATGGTTGTTTCTACTCTAATGAGGCAGCTCCTTTCCAGTTCTATTTTGAGTGCCTTCCAACCCAAGGGGCTAGTCTTCCTGCACTCTGTCGGACAATGTTTCCAAGCTGTTCATAAATTTGCCCAGTAACGTTTCAGACAGTGTTTCTCAGCTATTCATAAGGTTTCCCCTGGCCAATTTTTGAGAAGTGGATGGCCTCCTCCTTCTTCCTAGTCTGTCTTAGTCTGTAAGCTGAGTTGAAACCTGTGCACCATGTGCAACTCTGTTGGCATCTGAAACACCAGTGGCACAGCCTCAAGCCTCACAGCAATGTACAAGCCTCACAGGATGACAAACTGACAGACAAGTTTGTTTCCCTTAGCTGTTGGAAACCTCTGCACACTCCTCTTAACCTAATTCCTACCTGAAACCTACCATTCTGTGGTCCCGGCTACTTCTGGTCCCTCCCTTTCCTGGCTCTAGGGGGTTTGGGGCTTAGCCTTGCTTCCTATACTTTTAATCTGGATATCTTGAGGTCCTCAGAGGCTACTCCTGGTTCCACACTTTCCTGACTCTAGGCTATAATCTTATCAAAAGACTATCTCCAGGCTTTTGCTTTCACGGTACCTCTAGGAGGTTTTGGACAGCCAATCAGTTGGTCAGCAGTTGAAACAAAACTTAAGTAGTACCTTGGAAGCTTATCAAGGAGTTTTTCTGTCACAATCGTTAAGCACAATGGTAAAATCCACCCACTGGCTCCCCAGCAGAAAAGACCTGGCAATCTGCTTTGGTAAAGTTTATTGTTTTTTTAGGTGTCATTGAGTCAGTTACAACTTATTAAGTTGTTATTAAGGTCACTACCTTATGAACAACAGAATGAAACACTGCTCAGTCCTGCATCATGTTTGAGTCAATTTTTGCAGCCACTGTGTCAATCCATCTCATTGAAGGTTTTACTCTTTTCAACTGACCTTCTACATTACCGATCATGATATCCTACTCCAGGGAATAGTCCCACCTGGTAACATGTCCAAATTATGTAAGATGAAGTGTCACCATCTTCACTTCTAAGTACCATTATGACTGAATTTCTTTTTTAATTATTTAAAAATATTGATTGTGATTTGGGTTCAAGTTTACAGAGCAAACTCCATACAGCAGTTCACACACATTTTGTCTCATGACATTGACTGAAATTCTCCACAATGTAAAAGCTCTCCTCTCACTTCTTCCGCTTATTTACCTTTTCCCTGTGTCTTTCCCTCCCTTGCACTCCTGCCCTTCGGGCTGTCACCTTGTGCATACACTGCCCTTCTGTTCTCTCATGATTAATTATTCCAAGTAGTGTATTTTAAAACCAAACGCACTACCACTGAGTTGATTCCAACTCATAGTGACTCCCATTGGGTTTCTGAGGTAGTAAATCTTTATGGGAGTAAATTGCCCTGTCTTCCTTCTACAGAGTGGCTGGTGTGTTTGAACCACCAACCTTGTGGTTAGCAGTCAAATGCCTTAGATATTACACCACCAGAGCTCCTGATATAAATGTCCATGGCTGCACTTCTCACAGGATAGATTTGTTCATTCTTCTGGCAGTCCCTGGTATTTTCAATATTCTTCATCAACACCATAATTCAAAGGCATCAATTCTTCTTCAGTCTTCCTTACATACTGTCCAGCTTTCACATGCATATGTGGCAATTGAAATTACCATGGTTTGAGTCAGATGTACCTTACTCTTCAAAGTGACATCTTTGGTTTTAAAAACTTCAATGAGATCTTTTGCTACAGATTTGCCCAATGTAATAATTCATTTGATTTCTTGACTACTGCTTCCAAAGTTATTAATTATAGATTCAAGTGAAATAAAACCCTTGATAACTTAAATATTTTTTCCATTTATCATGATGTTGCTTATTGGTCCAGGGGTGACAATTTGTGTTTTCTTTACATTGAAGTGTAATCCATACTGAAGGCTATAGTCTTTGATCTTTATCAGTAAGTGCTTTAAGAGTTCTTCACTGTAAGAAATGATATGTGAAGAGCATCAAGAGGAAGAAACATGAGGCAAAGTGGAAAATGAGACCATGAAGATAGATAGAAATGCCCTGGGGACTGTAAATATATAAGTATATATAAAAGATTATCTTTTAGCATTTTTTTTTCAAATACCAGATTCATTTTGATGCAAAATGTGCATCTCAGAAAATTGGACTAGGTATTTATGCTGATTCAAGACTTTTATACTTTACATAAAGTGGTACAATTTTAACTCCAATTATGCTGTGATGAGTTATGGTTTAATATTGTAATATCTAAAGCAACCACTAATAAACAATGCAAAGTATTAGTATAGCTAAAATTAAACTAAAATACAATATTCAGGAATAAATCTTACCAGAGATGCAAAAGACCTGTACAAAGAAAACTGCAAAACACTGCTATATGAAACTATATACTACTATATGAAACTAAAGGAGACCTACATAAATGGAGGGATATACTATGCTCATGTATAGAAAGAGTAATATTGTGAAAATGTTAATACTGCCCAAAGCAATCTATGGATAAAATGCAATTCCAATTCAGATTCCATAAACTTTTTTTAAAGAGATTAAAAAAAAAAAATGATCATTAATTTTATATGGAATGTAATGAGACTTTGGATAAGCAATGAAGTACTGAAGAAGAAGAACAAAGTATGAGGTCTCACACTACCACTTCTCAAAACCTACTATACAGTCAGAGTAGTCAAAATAGCCTGGTATTGGTACAATGACAGGCACATAGACCAATGGAACAAAATTGAGAATCCTGAAATAGATCCATCCACCTATGGGCAGTTGATCTTTGGCAAAGGACCAGAATTAGTTTGTATAAAAATAAAATAAAATTCATACCTCTCACAGTATACGAAAACTAACTTAACGTGGATTAAAGACTTAAATGTAAAATGTAAAACTACAAAGATCATCAAAGAAAAAAAAAAAAAAACAGGGGCAAATTTAGGGCTCTAATTTATGGCATAAATAAACTATCAAACATAACCAGAAAAGTATGAACAGCAGAAGAAAAACTAGATTACTGAGACAATTTAAAAATTAAATTCTTAGGTGCATCAAAAATCTTCTCTAAAAAGGTAAAAAGAGAACCTACAGATTGGGGAAAAATATCTGGCAATGACACATCCAACAAGGGACTTACCTCTAAAATTTATAGAAAATTTGAACATTTTAACATCAAAAATACAAACAAATTAAAAAATGGGCAAAGAACATGAACAAATTCCACACAAGAAAATATTCATGCAGCCAACACACATGAAGAAATGTTTGTGATCATTAACCATTAGAGAGATGCACATCAAAACAGCAATGAGATATCATCTCATCCTAAAAATAAAATCAACGTTCAACAAATCAGAAAAGAAAAATGCTGGCAAAGATGTGGAGAGATTGAATTCTCATAGATTGCTCATGAGACTGTAAAATGGTGTAACCACTGTGGAAAATGGTACGATGCTTCCTTAAAAAAAATTGGAAATAGAAATAGCGTTTGATCCAGTAATCCCACTACTAGATATGTATGCTAAAGAAGTGAGAGCTAGGACACAAACAAATAGAAACACACTGATGTTCATTACAACACTGTTCACAATACAAAGAGTTTGAAACAATCTAAGTCCCCATCAATGGATGAATGGATAAACAACTTTGGTACATTTGGTACACCCAATGGAATACCATACAATATTAAAGAATAATGGGGAATCTCTGAAATGTCTCATGACCTGAATGAACTTGCAGCACATTACGGTGAATGAAATAAATCACTCACAAAAGGATAAATATTTTATGAGCCCACTATTATAAAAAGTTAAGGGAAGTTTAAACATGGAAAGAAGCATTCTTAGATGGTTACCAAGCATGAGGAGAAAGGAAAATTACTAGTTAGGTAAGAAATAAGTATTGATTTGTGTGAAGGGAAGGAAAATATATGAGAGTTTGGTGACCAGCACAATATCACAAAAGAAAAAGAAGAAAAAAAAAAAAAATTAAAATGATGAAGTAATATAAAATAGTAAATGAATAACAAATAATACTCAATTATCCTTAATATAGTAAAAGAACACAGAAACAAAATTCAGAGAGATAAAGAGAAACAAATAACTAAATAATAAAGCTAAGTACAAATATATTAATCGTTAGTTAAAATATAAATGAGTCAAACTTTCCCATTCAAAAGCAGAAATCATCAGACTGAATAATAGGGTGAGACTCAATTCTGTGCTAAAAAAAGATTACATACTTTAATACAAAAACAAAGATGGGCTGAAAATAAGAGTAGAAAAAGATAAACCACATTCTCATTTAGCGCAAGAAAGCTGGTTTGTCAATGTTATAGCAAAGTGGGCATCAAGTTAAGGTTTATTATCAAGATAAAAAAGTACAATTGTTAATTCATTAAAGAAGCATAACAGTAATTAATGTGTATGTTCCTAATGAAAGAGATTCAAATGAATTAAAAAAAAAAAAAAAAAAACTGGCACAGATAAATGAAAATCACATAAATCAACAAAAAAATAAGAGACTTAACAAATGTTATCTGTTGGATTTTCCAGGAAGCAGATATTGAGATGGACTTAGAAGTACAAAAAAATTATCTGTGCAATGAAAATGAAGGAAGCAACACGGGGCACAGGAGGATATATGGACCATGAAACAGATCTGACAAAGCCTCTGCCAAGCAAACAACAACTCCAGAATGAAGAATTCCTATTAAGGGAGTCCCATATTAGGGAGAGGGAGCTCTGGTAGCATAGTGCCTAAAGCACTTGACTGCTCACCAGAAGGATGGCAGTTCAAACCCACCAGCCATTCCTCAGAAGAAAGATAGAGCAATCTACCTCCATAGTGATATTGCCTCAGAAACCCAAGGAGGGGTCACTGTGAGTCGGATATGACTCGATGGCAGTGGATTTGGTTTTGGTTTTGTACACATATATGGAGCTCTGGTGGCATAGTGCTTAAGGCACCTGGCTGCTAACCAGAAGACTGGAGGTTCAAACCCGCCATCCACTCCTCAGAAGAAAGATGGGGCAATCTACTTCCATAGTGATGTTGTTATTGTTGTTGTTGTTGTTATGTGCCGGCGAGCTGGACTATGGTCTCTAGCTGCCCTTCAGGCCTAGAATTCAACACACACCTGCGGCTTCCAGCCAAACAAAAGACAGGCATATGAGCTGAACATTTACACTACGTAGATACACTCCTTGGAGAGAACAATCGTGGGAGAATAGAAAGGCTGTGTATGCACAGGGCGACAGCTCAGGGGGCAGGAGTGCACGGAGGGAAGGACACAGGGAAGAGGTAACTATGGGGAGGAAGTGGGAGGGGAGCTGTTGCATTGTGGGAAATTGTAGTCAATGTCATGTTACAAAGTGTGTGTGAGTTGCTGCTGTATGGAAAGTGAATTTTCTCTGTAAACTTTCACTCAAATAACAATTAAAAAAATGTAAAAAAAAAAGTTAAAGAGCATGTTTCTGAAAAAAAATTAGTCAAAGAGGAAAAAAAAAATATAAGGAAAATCAAAAGACATTTTGAACTATATAATAATGAAAACACAATATATCAAAGTTTAAGAAGATATGCATCTAAAGCACCAAAAAAACCTCATGGCCATCAAGTTGATTCTGACTCATAGGGACCCTCATTGGGTTTCCAAGGCTGTAAATATTTATGGAAGCAGATTGTGCCATGTTTCTTCCACGGAGTGGCTGGTGGGTTCAAACCACCACTGTTTTGGGTAACAGCCTTAACCATGATACCACCAGAGCTCCGATGTATCTAAAATAGTGCTTAGAGGAAAATTTGTGGCTTTAAATACTGATATTATAAAATAAGAACCCTTTAAAATTAATAATCTAAGTTTGCACTGTTAAGAATGTAGGGAATACATGAGAAAATTAAATAAGAAGTAGAAGTAAGGAAATAATAATAGTAGAAAACAGTGAAATAAGAAATAGATGAACAAACTTAGTATTAATAAGTCAAAATCCAATTATTTGATAAGATAAATAAAATTGATGAAATTCTAGCAGGAATGAAATAGAAGATATTCCTAAAGATTCTATGGGGTCCCTGGGTGGTACAAATGGTCAATATGATTGACTGCTAACCAAAAGTTAGAGGTTTGAGACTACCTATATGCATCTTGAAAGAAAGGTCTGATAATCTACTTATAAAAGGGGGAAAAAAAATCAGCCATAGAAAACTTCATGGAGCACAACTCTACTCTGTCAAACATGGGGTCTCCATGATCACAACTGGTTTGGTTTGGCTTATAGATCCTATACATTACCATGAACTATAAAACACAATAAAAATATGAATTAATACATTGCAGAAATTGAACTCACCATGAAGAATCTCGTCTTAGGGATAATTCCAGGTATGTATAGCTTCACTGGTGAATCTTTTTTTATTATTTAGGGAAGATGTATTTCCAATCATATATAAGCTGTTTCAGAAAATAAAAGAGGGAGACATACTTCCTAATTCATTTTATGAGTTCAAAATGACCCTAGTACTTAAAACTGAACAAAGAGAATACAATACAATAAAATGGTACAGAAATATTTTTTTGTGGACACAGGCACCAAATATTAAAAAAAAAAAATAGCAAATTGAATCCAGGAAAATATTAAATGATAAATCATAATAGAGCAGGTAAAATTTATCTCAAGAATACAAGGTGATTTAACAACAAAAAAAAATTCATTGTACTTCACCACAATAACAGCATAAATAATAATAATAATAATAAATATGTATAATAAATGTATTAAACAAAGACAATTGACAAAATTCAAGTCATTAATGATTTTAAAAGACAGCCAAATAGGAATAGAAACAATCTCTCTCAATATACAAAAGCACATTTACAAAAAGGAAAAATCCACAGTGAAGTCCTTTCCCCTAAAATTAAATAAAGATGTTCATGTTCAATATTTCTGTCACATGCAAGTAAAATTTTGTGGATGATAATACAAAAAATTGTTGCAGCAGTGTACTGACAGGGAATATCCGGAAATGCAATAGCTGATTTCAGAAGAGGACATGGAATGAAAGATATCATTTCTGAAGTCAGATGGATCTTGGTGGAAGCAAAGAATACCAGAAAAAGGTTTACTTGTGTTTTATTGACTATGCAAAATCTTTTGACTGTGTGAATCTTAACAAATTATGGATAACATAGTGAAGAATGGGAATTCCAGAACACTTGATTATGCTCATTTGGAACCTGTACATAGACCATGAGGCTGTTGTCCAAACAGAACAAGGGAATACTTCATGGTTTAAAATCAAGAAGGCAGTGTGTCAGGGTTGTATCCTTACACTATATTTATTCAATCTGTATGCTGAGCAAATAATCTGAGAAGCTTGACTATATGAAGAAGAACGTGACATCAGGATTGGAGAAAGACTCCTTAACAACCTGCGATATGCAGACAACACAACTTTGCTTACGAAAGTCAAGATGACTTGAAGCACTTACTGATGAAGATTAAAGACTACAGTCTGTAGTGTGGATTACACTTCAACGTAAGAAAATGAATATCCTCACAATTGGACCAATAAGCAGCATTACAATGAACAGAGAAAAGATTGATGTTGTCAGGGATCCACAATCACATCCATGGAAGCAGTAGTCAAGAAATTATATTGCACTTGCCAAATCTGCTGTGAAGGAACTCTTTAAAGTCCTGAAGAGAAAAGATGTCATTTTGAAAACTAAGGTGCACCTAACCCAAGCCATGGTATTTTCAATTGCCTCATATGCTTGTGAAAGCTAGTCAAGAGATAAGGAAGACCAAAGAAGAGTTGAGGCTTTTGAATTATGGTTGGCGAAGAATACTGAAAGCAACATGAACTGCCAGAAGAGCTAACAAATCTGTCCTCGAAGAAATACAGCTGGAATGCTCCTTGGAAAAGAGAATGGCCAGACTCGTCTTACCTACTTTGATCATATTGGCATAAGGGACCATTCCCTGGAGAAGAATATCATGGTTGGTAAAGTGGAGGGTCAATGAAAAAGAGGAAAATCCCTCAACAAGCTGGATTAACACATTGGCTGCGGTGATGGGCTCAAGCATAGCAAAGATTGTGAGGATGGTGCATGACCCAACAGTGTTTCTTTCTGTTGTACATAGTTTTGCTATGAGTTGGAGCCAACTCAGTGGTAACTAACCATAAAATATATGTATGTATGTATGTGTGTGTGTGTATATATATATATATATATAT
>NW_006921633.1:5588643-5602231 GCF_000298275.1 Orycteropus afer afer | reverse complement strand
TCCAGCTTCTCAGATTATTTGCTCTGCATATAGATTGAATAAGTATGGGGAAAGGACCCAACCCTGATGCACTCCTTTCTTGATTTTAAACCACATACTGTCTCCTTGTTCCATTAGAACAACAGCCTCCTTTCCTGGTCAAGGTACAAGTTCCTCATGAGTACAATCAAGTGTTTGGGAATCCCCATTCTTCTCAATGTTATCCATAATTTGTCATGATCCACACAATTAAATGCCTTTGCATAGTCAATAAAACGCAAGTAAACAACTTTCTAGTATTCTTTACCTTGAGCCAAGATCCATCTGACAACAGCTGTGATATCCCTTGTTCCACGTCCTCTTCTGAATCCAGCCTGCACCTCTGGAAGTTCTCCGTCAATATACTGCTGCAACCATTTTTGAATTATCTTCAGTAAGATCTTACTTGCATGCAATACTAATGATATTGTTCTATAATTTCTACATTCTGTAGGATCCTTCTTCTTTGGAATGGATACAAATATGGATTTCTTCCAGTCAGTTGGCCAGGTATATGTCTTCCAAATCTCTTGGCATAACCGAGTGAGTGCCTCCAATGGGGCATCCGTTTGTTGAAATATCTCAATAGGTATTCCATCAATTCCCAGAGCTTTGTTCTTTGCCAATTCTTTCATTGCCACTTTGACTTCTTCCTTCAGTACCATTGGTTCTAGATCATATGCCACTTCCTGAAATGGATGAAGATTGACCAGTTCTTTTTGGTACAGTGACTTTGTGTTTTCCTGCCATCTTCTCTTGATGTTTCCTGCATCATTCAATATTTTGCCCATAGAATCTCTCAATATTGCAACTAGAGACTTAAGTTTTTTCTTCAATTCATTCAGCTTGAGAAATGCTGAGCATGTTCTTCCTTTTTGGTTTTCCAACCCCAGGTCT
This sequence comes from Orycteropus afer afer, assembly GCF_000298275.1. Lineage (NCBI taxonomy): Eukaryota > Metazoa > Chordata > Mammalia > Tubulidentata > Orycteropodidae > Orycteropus > Orycteropus afer. Next base: position 5,601,316 of record NW_006921633.1, on the reverse strand, counting down.
TTGCACATTTCATTATAATAATTGGCTTTGTCAGCTCAAGCTGCTCTTTGAAATCTTCTATCAGCTTGCTCTTTTATCTTGTCATTTCTTCCATTGGCTTTAGCTACTCTCCGCTCAAGGGCAAGTTTCAGAGTCACTTCTATCATCCATTTTGGTCTTCTCTTCTTATCTCATCTTTTTAGTGATCTCTTGCTTTCTTCATGGATAATGTTCTTGATATCCTCCCACAATTCTTCTGGTTTTTGGTCGTTAGTGTTCAATGAATCAAATCTGTTCTTTAGATGGTCTCTAAATTCAGGAGGGATATAGTCAAGATCATATTTTGGCTCTTTTGGACTTGTTTTAATTGTCTTTAACTTCAAGTTGAACTTGCATATGAGCAGTTGATGGTCTGTTCCACAATCAGCTCCTGGCCTGGTTTTGGCTGAAGATATTGAGCTTTTCCACCACCTCTTGCCACAGATGTAGTCAATCTGATTCCTGTGTGTTCCATCTGGTGAAGTCCACATCTAGAGCCGCCATTTGTGTTTTTGAAAAAAGGTGCTTTCAATGAACAAGTCATTGGTCTTGCAAAATTCTACCATGCAAGTTCCTGAATTATTTCTGTCACCAATGCCAAATTTTCCAACTACTGGTGATTCTTCTTTGTTTCCAACTTTTGCATTCCAGTCACCAGTGATAACTAACACATCCTGATTGCATGTTTGGTCAATTTCAGACTGCAGAAGCTGATAAAATTCTTCAATTTCCTCACCTTTGGCCTTGATGGTTGGGGCATAAATTTGAATAATAGTTGTATTAATGTGTCTTCCTTTAGGATTTCCTTGGAAATCCTGTAGGGTACTTCTAATGTTCTATAGTGTCAGTATGAGTTGGAATCTACTAGTCAGCAATCAGTTGGGTTGGGTTTTATCTAAAGATATTGTTACAAAAAAAAAAAAAAAGAAGAAGAAGAAGAGGAAGAAACCTCAAGCCCAGTGTCATTGAGTCCATTCCAATTCATGGTGACCCCCTTGGGTTTCCAAGGTGGTATGTCTTTACCAAAGTAGATTGGTTCATCTTCCTTCTGTATGAAAGCTGGTGGGTTTGAACCACGAACCTTCTGGTTAGCAAATGCTTTACCCACTATGGTACCAGAGCCCCTTAAACACGTTATTAAGAATATGAAATTACAAGTTACAGACTAGAAAACAATAGTCTTGTTGTGTATTGAATTGTGTCTTCCAAATATGTATTGTAAATCCTAACCACAGTGCCTTTGGTTATAATCTAATTTGGGAATGGGTTATCTTTGATACATTAACAAAGCAGGATTACTGTAGGGTACATTTTGAGTCATTGTCTTTTGAAATATAAGAGATTAAGCCAGAAAGCCAGAAAGTGTGTAAAGATGGGGGAAGAGAGATGCCAATCCATGTGAAGATTGCTAAGGAGCAGAAATTCAGAAGAGACAAGGATCTTCCTCCACAGATAATGGACAGAGAAAGCCTTGTCCTAGCATTGGCACCAGAATTCAGACTTCTAGCCTCTTAAACTGTAAGAAAATAAGTTTGTTTGTTAAAACAACCCATTTGTGATATTTCCATTATAGAAGCACTAGATAACTAAGACACTTGCTTTGCATATATCTGAATAAGGATTTTTTTCTAAAAATATAAAGAACTTTTTCAATTAATAACAAAAATACAAATGGCCCAATATATTAATCAAAAGACTTGTAGCCCACAAGCCCACTAAAATGTATTTTATGTGTTTAATTTTGAGCATATACAATTTAAATAATAAATGAGAAATAATTTCACACCAAATATAGTAAATTTTTTGTTAAAGAAACCAACAAAAAAAAATGTTGACAAGAATGTGAGCTAACTGCAACTCTTAGCCTTTCCTCTTAGAAATGAAATTAGTACAAATTTCCCAAGCTATTTTACTAGTTTTTGTAGTTAAATATAAACCTACCCTATTGCCTGATTTCTAACATAAATGAAAATATACATCTAAGAAAACACTGTACAAGAAAGTTTATCAAAACTTTTCTCTTTATACCATGACCTCAAAGTGGAAACAATCTAAGTATCCATCAGTGGGAAAATGGGTAAACAAATTGTGATGAGAAGTATTAATATAGCCAACAGCATGGATGCATCTTAAAAGCTTTAGGCTCAATGAAAAGGCAAAATTCAAAGAATGCAAACTGTATGATTCTATACATATGAAATCTACAGCATACAAAATTAATCTATGTAGATAGAAATAAGAATAGTGGTTACCTAAGATGGAAAATGGAGATTGCTTTTAAGAGGGCTCAAGAACCAAATTCACTGCCGTCAAGTCAGAAACCCCTCCTGAGGTTTCCAAGTCAGTATCACTATGGAAGTAGATTGTCCAACCTTCTTTCTGATGAGTGGCTGGTGGGTTTGAACCACCAGCCTTTTGGTTAGCAGTCAAATGTCTTAGGTGCTACACCACAAGAGCTCCCTAGGTTGATGGAAATGTTGTATGTATCTTGATTGAGGTAGTAGTTAAAAGAGAGAACACAAAACATGTCAAAATGTACACTTAACTGCAAATACATGCACACACACACACACACACACACAACACATACTCCAGATTCTTATTAGATGGTTCTCTTACAGCGAATCCTTATTTTCATTTCTTTTCTCTAAGTAGTATTTTTTTCATGAAAATTAGAATAAATTGAATTGTAAATGTTTTGCCCAGTCTGCAATTTTAGTGGATCTTATCCTTTCTTTTGTTCTAATTGTGGCTTCACACAATTTGTACACTTTTGGAGTGACTGATCTATAATTACGTTCCAAACGTCATACATTTCAATTGACTGGTGTTATTTACTTCTTAGTCACCAAGCCCAGTGTGCAGAACTCATTCACACAGTTCCTATTATGTTCCATTTACCACATACCCACTTAGCTCCAGGGCTTACTGAACCTCCTACATGTTTGGTTGTAGTTTTCTCCACTTCTTTCCAGCTCTGCAATTTTGCTTGACTAGAATTTCAGCTAGTTCACAGTCATTTCCTTTCTCTCTAAGTCAAATGCCCTAGAGATAAAGATTAAAATCAGCAGAAATTCAAGAGCTAATTTTAGCAGGATGTCAGATAAATATGCTCTCAATGTATGTTTGTCTGTTATCAAGGTCATATGGCAAAGGAAAATATCTCATTGTGTGCAGTGAATTACTTAGTATGGTTCTTCTAACCATGGTCTTTTAACTCCCACCAAATGCCTGGGTGAGACTATATAAATGTGTGCTTGTGGCCCACCAAGGGGATTGGATAGCTTGTTAATATTGTCAATAAGTACATGGCACCCCAGTGGGGGTGGACCCATGCAAATAAGTTGTATGAACCCTATACAATAATTGGTCAGTTTTGCCATTTCACTAGGATTAAAATGAGCCATCCCAGAGGGATGGGTCTCACTGCCATCAAGAGAAAAGAGCCCAGAGTGCAGTTCATCCTTGGACCCAAGATGACTGTGCTTAAATGGCAGAGAGATGGCAGCATCAGAACCAAAAGACTAGATTGAGATAGAACAGAAGGATTCCTGGCCCATGGGGTGAGGAAACTGAGTATCCTCAAGCAGGAAACATGCTGGCAGAGTGGGGTGTCTCTCTGGGCACCTATTCAATAAATCCAAAAGAACTTTTTAACAGTGGCCAGAACAGTACAGAGGTCGAGGCCAGAGAGAAGTATGCTACGGGCATGGCAGAGGAGAGGATGCCTGATCAAATAATTGTATCCTGAGCATTTCTGATCCTGAATTGTAATCTGTTTCTTCCTTGATAAACCCCATGATAATGAGTATTGTCTTTGAGTTGTATGTGGCCATTGCAATGAATTATCAAACCCAGTAAACAAAAAAAGAGTGCTATACACACTGCCATTGGGTCAGCTCCAACTCATAGCAACCCCTCCTTGGGTTTCTGGGTAGTGTCACTATGGAAGTAGATTTCCCAATCTTCCTTCCAAGGAGTGGCTGGTGGATTTGAACCACCAGCCTTCTGGTTAGCAGTCAAATGCCTTAGGCACTAGGCCACCAGAGCTTCTAAATAGTGCTATAGGAGGGACAAAAATGCCACCACTCACCGGTCAGTTTGTCATACTCTGGCAGCTTGTGTGTTGCTGTGAGACTGGAGACTATGCCACCGGTATTTCAAATATCAGCAGGATCACCCATGGTGGATAGGTTTCAGCAGGGCTCCCAGACTGAGACAAAGAAGAAGAAAGAAGCATTTTACTGACTATGCAAAAGCATTTGATTGTGTGGATCATAACAAATTATGGATAACATTGAGAAAAATGGGAATTCCAGAACACTTAATTTTGCTCATGAGGAACTTGTACATAGACCATGAGGCTGTCTTTGAATAGAACAAGAGGATACTGCATGGTTTAAAATCAGGAAAGGAGTGCATCAGGGTTGTATTCTTTCATCACACATGTTCAATCTGTATGCTGAGCAAATAATCCAAGAAGCTGGACTATATGAAGAAGAATTTGGCAGCAGGATTTGAGGAAGACTCATTAACAACCTGCAATATGCAGACGATACAACTTTGCTTGCTGAAAGTGAAGACAACTTGAAACACTTACTGATGAAGATTAAAGACTACAGTCTGCAGTATGGATTATACTTCAACATCAAGTAGACGAAAATGCTCACAAATGGACCGATAAGCAGTATTACGATAAATGGAGAAGAGATTGAAGTTGTAAAATATTTCATATTAATTGGATCTACAATCGACACCAATGGAAGCTGCGGTCAAGAAATTAGATACTGTATTGCTCTGGGCAAATCTGCTGCAAAAGACATGTTTAAAGTGCTGAAGAGTAAAGATGTCTCTTGGAAGACACAGGTGCACCTAACCCAAGGCATGTTATTTTCTGTTGCCTCATATGCATGTGAAAGCTGGACAGTGAATAAGGAAGACAGAAGAAGAGTTGATGTTTTTGAGTTGTGGTGTTGGGAAAGAATTCTTAAAGTACCATGGACTGCCAAAAATACTAACAAATCTATCCTGGAAGAAATGCAGCCAGATTGCTTCTTGTAAGAGAGAATAGCCAGACTTTGTCTTACTTACTTGGGTCATGCTGTCAAAAGGGAACATTCCCTGGAGAAGGACATCATGCTAGGTAAAGTGGAGGGTCAATGAAAAATAGGAAGGTCCTCAATGAGATGGATTGACACAGTGGCTGCAACAATGGGCTTAGGTATTACAAGGATTGTGAAGTTAGCACAGGATCGGGCAGTGTTTCATTCTGGTATACATAGGGACCCTATGAGTTGGAGCTGCTTCAATGGCATATAACAACAACAACAAATAGGAGGCATGGTTGGTATCAGAATTGACAAAAAGTTTAGTGGGTAGCTGCATATCTAAACTCAGTCTCACAGGAATCAGCCTTGGATTGTTGGTGGTGATTTTTTCTCTCCGTTGTGGAGTTAGGAGAGGTCAGATACTGTCCCCATATCTTTTTTGCACTGTGTGATGGTTATGTTTGTGTGTCAGCTTGGCTGGGCCTGGTTGAGTGGCTGGGCAGCTGGTGGTAGTATTCCCCATGATGAGGCTGGCCATCAACTCCATGGTGGGATCTACCACAAGCAGCTGAGTAGCTGCCTTTGGGATGTGGTCTGCTTCCTGTATATAAGGAGAAGCCTTAGGAATGGTCTGTAGCCTACGGCATAGTTGGACCCTGCATGTAGCCACGTTGTTGTTTAGCAGCCTGCCATGCTCTACCAACCTTGGGACTTACAATGAAATTAAGTTAATGGCCTGCCCTGTGGTTTGGTAACATCAGGACTGTGCCTTTTTACTTGTCAACATTGGGGTTTCTCAGCGCAGCCAGTACCTGTCTGAATGAAAAAACACCTCCAACTTCAGTGGGCCAGGAGCAGGAGGCAGAGCTGGACCCCAAGGATGAGGGGCTTTCACTCAGCCCCTAGAGCCTGTCACTTTGAACTTGGACTTAAAGCCTCCAAATTGTAAGAATAATCTCCTGTTTGTTAAGGCCATCCCATTGTGGTACATTCTTGTCAGAGAGGCACTAGGTACCCAGAACATACTGCTTGAATAACTGTTGCTGGGAAGAAGTGGCTTACATTTAAGAGAGTGGCGAAATGGTACACATCTAGAATCTATGGTGACAAAGAAACTCGTTTTGGAAAACCAAATGCACTGCCATTGAGTAGACTCTATAGAACAGAATGCCATAGAGCTTCCAAGGCTGTAAATCTTTAGAGAAGCAGATTCCCTCATCTTTCTTCCTTGGAGCAGTTGGTGGGTTTGAAAGGCAGACTTGGTTATCAGCTGCATGCGTTAACCACTACACCACCAGAGCATATGTTAAAAAGGGAGCTGATTTGGGTAGAGAATTATTAGGCCAGAAACATTCAGGCACCTACATTTAGCAGAGGCAGTGGGATTGGACTTGCAGGCATAGGTTTTATTAAACATGCTGGGATTTGGGCTGCTAGAGAGGAAGTAACGTTAAAAAGACCATTAGGCAGATTTAAAGATGTTACTGAGGATCTTGCAGAGCAGGTGCAATTGAACAGCAGGGATTTTCTGATACTGGATCTGTTTCTGTTGAAGCTTAGCCCTGAAATGCTTAATATCTTTAAGCTTTGAGAAAGTGGAAAACAGCTGTGGATTTGAATCCTCTTACGTGGCTTTCAGCCTGAGTTATACAGGCACTGATGGATCAGAGCATAGCCTGATTAATTTCACCATGTTGCTGTTCATGAAATATATTCAGTCATCCAAGCTAAAAGATAATAGTCTTCCTTCTACATTATACACCTATTTCCAACTGGCCAAAATCTTTGATTGATTTTTCCCTCTTACATAGTTTTTAAATCATCCTTTTGTCACTATCCCCACTGCAACTCCTTTTGTCCTGAACCTATTTATATCTCATGCTATCTAATGAAATAAATTCAGAAATTATCTTCTTTCACCAATGCAAGTATCACTTAATTCCCAATACTCTCCCTGATTAAAAAAGATAAAGATAATATTGTAATTACTCCTACTAAAAAACAAACCAAAATCACTGCCATCCTATTACCTACTACCTAGCCAAATAACTGGAAGAGATCTATATTTTTATCCATTCCAAAAAAAGGTGATCCAACAGAATGTGGAAATTATCAAACAATATCATTAATATCAAATGCAAGTAATATTTTGCTGAAGATAATTCAAAACCACTAGCAGCAGAATATTTAGGAACATTCCAGAAATACATGCTGAATTTAGAAGAGGACATAAGATGAGAGACATCACTGCCGATGTCAGATATTTCTAAGCTGAAAGCAAAGACTACTAAAAATATATCTACCTATGTTTTATTGACTATGCAAAAGCATTGTTCTGTGTGGATCATAACAAATTATGGATAACATTGCAAATCTGGGAATTACCATAGATAGCAATGGCTTGAAATATTTCTCATATTATATCACTCTGATACTAAATTTTCTACCTCCCTCTTCTACATTTAAAGGACCCTTGAGATTTTATTGGGTCCATCTGAATAAAATAATCATTTTCTTTTAAGTCCAAATGAATAATAATCTTAATTATTGTTTCACATGTAATTTAACGTATTCATCTGTTACACTGGAATGAATATATACATCTTTAGGAGCCATTATTCTGCCTGCCATAGATGTAAATGAAATTCCCTTGGTTCTGTTTATTAAACACTACCCAATTTTATCATTATCATCTGACATAGATATCTGATTCTGTTGCTCCCCTGATTCAAAAATATTGACTCTGCATTTACTTTAAGACAATATCTTAGTATGTAAGATTTTTTCTTCATTATCTGGACTCAATTTTTTTTCCAAGACTATATTTTTCCCATTCTCCAACATGTTATTCCATTCAGTCACATTAACATACTCACTTTTCACTGAAAACATGTTCTTTTCTGCCTCTATAAATGCACCCAGTCTATTCTCTGCAATGAGCATGCTCTCTTCCCTTTCTCTATTTAGAAATTTCCTGTTGATTCGTTAAGGTGGAATCTGATTACCAGAGCTCAGTAGCACCTAAGAATAACAACAGGACCATCACAGATTATTCTTATGCTCAAAGATTTTAAGTGGTTGTAATGTAGGACTATCATTTCCCACACAAACAATACAGTTAAAGTTGAAAAATGAACAAATTTGTCCTGGAAGAAGTAGATCCAGAATGCTCCTTGGAAGTGAGAATAGCCAGACTTGGTCTCATCTACTTTGGTCATGTTGTCAGAAGGGACCATTCCTTGGAGAAGGATACCATGTTCCGTAAATAGAGGGTCAGCAAAAAAGAGGAAGACCCTCAATGAGATGGATTAGCACAGTGGTTGCAACAGTGGTTTCAAGTATAGAAAGGATTGTGAGGATGGCACAGAACCAGTGTTTGGTTCTGTTGTTCATTGTTGTTGTTGTTGTTGTTATGTGCTGTCGAGTCAAACCCGACTCATAGCGACCCCTCCTTGGGTTTTCAAGGCAGTATCACTACGGAAGTAGGATTGCCCAACCTTCCTTCCTAGGAGTGGCTGGTGGGTTTGAACCGCCAGCAATCCGGTTAGCAGGCAAGTGTCTTAGCCACTATGCTACCAGAGCTCCTGTTGTTCATTAGGTCAGTATAATTAAAGTATCCTCAATAAAAAAACAAAACAAAACAAAACAAAACAAAACAAAAACAAAAAACTTAGCATCAAGCATATCTTATATTTTCATTACTTATCTGATAGTCTAATGCTAGTTTATTCACTTCTGATAAGCTACCTATTTTATTATTTCTGAGAGGAATGAACAAAAATCCAGATAAGCATATTCATAAATTTGTGGAAAATTGATACACATATATTTAAGTCAAATGTGTACATTATATGTTGTTGCTGTTGTTATGTGCTGTGGAGTCAGCCCTGACTCACAGCGACCCCTCCTTGGTTTTCCAAGGCAATATCACTACAGAAGTAGGATTGCCCAACCTTCCTTCTGAGGAGTGGCTGGTGGATTTGAACCGCCAGCCTTCTGATTAGCAGTCAAGTGCCTTAGACACTATGCATAAATTTGTGGAAAATTGATACACATATATTTAAGTCAAATGTGTACATTATATAAGAACATAGTTTGATGAACCAGTAGAATGCAATACATATTCCCCTTAAGGTTATTAGAGGAAATCATATTTAATTTAATATTCTGTTCATATCAACATGAGGAAAAGAATAAGCTATGGAAATACATTAAAAGCAATTTTCTAATGTTTTTTAATATCTTTGAAAGACTGATAAGTACACAAATCATTTTTTTAAAACTACATAGGTATATGACTTACAGTGTGTGTGTTTCTCCAAATATCTAACTTGTGACATCCGGAACTGATGAGGATATATGAAAGTTACAACTTTTTATGGTAGTATTAGGAGTATAATTTGGAACAAAATGTTGAACAACAAATAAAAATGTATCCAAATCCATAAGTGCATTCATAATTTTGAACTCAGCATTTCCACTTCTTATAACATGCACATAGGTTAATGGATAAAATTGGTCACTAAGAATACCCATTCAGAGTAAAATAAATACAAGCTGGAGTGAATATAATTCTATTCCACTTCTCTGATGTCTTCATGTCTCAAAACTCTAAGATATCTTAGTTATCTTGTAGAGTTGTTTTATGCACACATATTGGCTTTTAAATATAAACAGGACCATGCTATACATACTACTATTTTAGGACGTATCTAATTAACCTACTCTATACTTTAGAAATGACTGCATATATTTGGAAATACCACAGTTTGTGTAACCAATTTACAAATGATTGGTATTTGTGTCATGCTAGGTTTTTGGCAAAATAAGAAATTCTTTTTTTTTTTTTTATTGTGATTTGGGTGAAAATTTACAGAGCAAATTCACTTTCCATACTGCAGTTCACATACACTTTGTCTCGTGACATTGAACACAATTTACCACAATGTAACAGTTCCCCTCCCCTTTCTCCTAATTGTTGCCTCTTCCCTGTGTCCATCCCTCCATGCACTCCCACCCCCTGAGCTGTCTCCCTGTGCATAAACAGCCCTTCTTTCTCCCATAATTTTTCTCTCCAAGGAGTGTATCTCCTTCAGGTAAAAGTTCAACTCGTATGCCCGTCTTTTGTTTGGCTGGAAGCCACAGGTGTGGGTTCAATTCCAGACCTTAAGGGCAGCGAGGGGCTATAATTTCAGTGGTTTCAACAGGCTCTATCAGACCAGCAAACCTGGTCCCCCCATTTTTTTTTTTCTCCAAATTATTTTGAGTTTTGTTCCACATTGTTCTCCCTCTCTATCCAGAATCTCCTACATAGATCCCCTTACAAATGGTTGACAGTGGTAGCTGGGCACCATCTAGTTCTTCTGATCTCATACTCGTATTGGCTGCAGATCGGATGGGGTACCACTCACTAGTACTAATTGTTTCCATGAATTTTTGGTTTTCTTCATTCTTCTTGGCTCTGGACAAGGAGAGACTCATTGTTGCATCGAGATGGCAGCTTGCAAGCTTTTAAGATCCCAGTCGCTACTCTCCAAAGTAGGTGGAACAATGTTTTGTGTAGTATGTTATGCCAATTGAACATGATGTCCCCTGAGACTATGGTTCCTGAGCCCACAGGTTCAACTACTCGGTCCCTCTGGGTAGCTGGCTGTGACTACAACCTTGACGCTTGTCAGCTCTACTATACTCCTGGGAATTCAGATCATACACATAAACTTATAGGACATTGTCTGACAACCTTATACATGTTCTTGGGTACACTCCCTGCTTCATAGACATACCTAATAGTTCAGCCTGCCCACCTATCTACCCACCCATATATCTGTGTTTGCCTTCACTGACAATGTAATACTGTATGTGCAAAAGGGTTCATCTTTGTTATCTGTACCTCCCATGTATCTCTCTCTTTCTCTTCCTCAAAGCAACCATATTGATCACACACATTTGGTACATTGTTCTTGTCTTCACCCAAATCAATACTTATCTCTATCAATCTAACAATGTTTCCTCCCCTCCCCACCCACCCGTAGTAACAAACAAAGAATGTTTCCTTCCATAGATGAACTTTTCCTTGACTTTTACAATAATGGACTAATACAATATTTGTCCTTCTGTGAGTGACTTATTTCACTCAGCATAATGTTCTCCAGGTTCATCCATGTCATGCGGTGTTTTGCAGATTCTACATTATTCTTCAGTGTTGCATAGTATTCCATTGTGTCTATGTTCCATAGTTTGATTATCCATTCCTCAGTTGATGGACACCTAGTTTGTTTCCATCTTTTGGCTATTGTAAATAGTGCTGCAATGAACATGGGTGTGCATATGTCTATTCTTGTCATGGCTGTCACTTCTTTAGGATATATACCTAGAAATGGAATGGCTGGGTGAAATGATATTTCTAGTTCCAACTTTTGAATGAATCACCATACGGCTTCCCACAATGGTTGCACCATTTTACAGTTCCACCAGCAGTGTATGAGAGTCCCAATCTCTCCACATCCTCACTGGCATTTGTTATTTTCTGTCTTGTTGAACTTTGCTATTCTTGCTGAAGCAAGATGGTATCTCATTGTTGTTTTGATTTGCATCTCTCTAATAGCTAGGAGTTCTGGTAGCATAGTGCCTAAGGCACTTGACTGCTAACCAGAAGCCTGGCGGTTCAAACCCACCAGCCACTTCTCTAAAGGAAGGTTGGGCAATTCTACTTCCGTAGTGATACTGCCTCGGAAACCCAAGGAGGGGTCCCTATGAGTCAGGGCCGACTTGACAGCAAATAACCACAACAACAATAGCTAATGATCATGAGCATTTCTTCATATATTTGTTGGCCGCTTGAATATCTTGCTTGATGAAGTTCCTATTCATGTCTTCTGCCCATTTTTTAATTGGATTGTTTGCCTTTTGTTACTGAGGAGTTGGAGTTTTCTACAAATTCTAGAGATAAGTCCCTTGTCAGATATGTTATTACTAAATATTTTTTCCCAATCGTACGTTCTCTTTTGACTCTTTTGGAGAAGTCTTTGGAAGCACATAAAAATTTAATTTTGAGAAGGTCCCAATCGTCTGGTTTCTCTTCTGCTGTTTGTGCATTTTGAATTATGCTTGATAGTCTACTTATGCCATATATTAGGGTCCCTAAATTTGTCCTTTGTTTTGCCTTGAGGAACTCTATAATTTTAGGTTTCACATTTAAGTCTTTCATCCATCATTTTTCTGTATGGTGTGAAGTATAAATCTTGTTTCATTTTTCTGCAAGTAGATCTTCAGTTTTGCCAGCACCATTTATTAAACAAACATTCTCTTCCCCATTTAATGGATTTCGGCCCTTTGTCAAAGATCAGCTGAACATAGGTCAATGGATCTATTTCTGAGTTCTCAATTCTGTTCCATTGATCTATGTATCTGTCATTAAAACCAATACCAGGCAGTTTTGTCTACTGTGGCTGTATAGTAGGTTTTGAGATGCAGCAGTGTGAGACCTCCTACTTTGTTCTTCTTCAATATCGCTTTGCTTATCTGAGGTCTCTTTCCTTTCCCTATAAAATTAGTGATTGTTTTTTTCCATAACCCAAAAGAATATTGATGGGGTCTGGATTGGGATT
>NW_006921633.1:5571035-5586314 GCF_000298275.1 Orycteropus afer afer | reverse complement strand
TTTTGCCAGGTATATAATTCTTGGTTGAAAATTTTTCTCTTTCAGGGTTTTATATATACCACCCTGTTGACTTCTCACTTGCATGGTTTCTGCTAAAAAATCAGAACTAATTCTTACTGGCTGCCCTTTGTAAGTAACTTTTTCTTTTTCCCATGCTGCTTTCAGGATTCTGTCTTTGTGTTTGGTTTTGGTGAGTTTGATGATATGTCAAGATAATATGTCTTGGTGATTTTCTTTTGGGCTCTATCCTGTTTGGAGTTTGTTGTACTTCCTGAATGCCTTTCTTCATTTTGTTTTGATCTTTTTTCTGATTGATCCCTTTCCAAAAAGTATTCAGGTATTTGTCTTCAATCTCATTAATTCTGTCTCCCATTGCATCAATTCTACTCCTTTACCCTTCCAGTATGTTATTTGTTTCTGACAATTTAGTGTTAATCTTCTGGATTTCTACCTGTAGATTTAGGATCATTTCTAATTTTTCATTCATTTTGTCATTTTGTTCTTGTATTTTCTTCCAAAATTCTTCTCTGGTTTTGTCTGTGTTTTCCTTGGTCTGTCTCTCAGTCCTTTGAAGATATGTAAATATAATTCTTTGAATTCCTTATCAAGGAGTTACAATGCTGCTTCTTCCTCAGGGATGTATTCTGGGTCTGTATCCTGCTCCCTTGTTTCTACCACTTTATCTTGCTTCTTTGTGTGGACTGTCATGGTCTGTTGTCTCCAAGACATCATGAAATTGTTGTATTTAGATCTCTGTTAACTGTTTGTGAAGAGCAGTCAAGGGTGATTCAGGATATTCTTCGTGTTTTTTTGTTTTGTTTTGTTTTGTTTTGTTTTGTTTGTATCATTGGCCCGTTGGTGGAGAAGGAGGTAGTGGCTCTCACTCAGTAAGTGAAGTTGCAGGAGGTGTTGGTGTATTTGTGTCTTCTGGGGACTGTTGCTGTCTCCCACTCAGTTAGACAAAAATTACCATGGAATAACCATCAAAAAACTAGAAGCACATGGACAAATAATCACACAGGAACAGTAACCAAAAAAAGAAAAAAGGGAAAAAGAAGAACTAAAAAACAAGTCAACATGCAATAGCTGGGGATAGGGCACTAAGCAAAAAAAGGTAGAGAAGAATAATAATGAAGAAAAAAATGGGAAAAAATGCAAAAAAGAAAAACAAGGAATGGGGTTAACCATGAGAAAAAAGAGGAAAAAAATTAAATTGAAGAAAAAATTGCAACCCATAACAGGGAAAAGAAAAAAAAAAAAAAAAAAAGCTGAAAACTAGGACGTGGGAGGGGAAGAATAAAGAATAATAGTAAAAAGGACCAAAGTATTAATAATAATAGTAGTTTTAAAACAGAGAAATACAAGCAAACTAAAAAACAGAAAAAAGAAAGAGAAAAAGAAAGAAAGAAAAATATCAGGGAAGGATAGATAGGGCAGGGCACCCAGTCTCCATTCTAGCACACAGAGTGGGATGGAGTTCCTGTGGGCCCAGAAGGTGCGTGGGAGTGGGGGATGGCTGCAACTCTGTTCACCAAGCAGGTGTGGGTTATGAGAGTAACAAGGGGAATGTCTCACCTTTTCAGTCAGCCAGGTCCAGAGTGTCCTTTGGGTTACTGGCAAGCAGAACCTGTTCTTAAGCCCCAGGAATCTGCGAGAGCACTGTCTCTTTAAATATCAGACTCTGCAATCTCCAAGTTGTCTGTGCCGTCAGGATCCCTGAGGATCACTGACAGATGGCAAGTCTGTATGTCTCCTTTATTGGTATGTTCATGGAGATTCTTCTGCTAGTTGGGTTTAGTCTACTTCTATATCCTTCCCTACAAGGCTCAGGGGTCCAGGATTACCTTCTGTGTCTGTGTTAAGACCCCTTTTCTTTGTTGAAGAGGGTATGAGCAGTCTTTCTGCCTATTTTGCCATCTTACCCAAATGTCAATAAGAAATTCTTCAATAAGTATTTCTGTGTATACATCATGACAAGCTGTACACATATAATAGTTCACATGCTTCCTGAAATAGAACTGATGGGTCAAAGAGTATAGACATTTAAAACCTTGACAGTTATCACTAAGTTCCCTTCAAAACTTTAGACCACTTTTAAATCTCATCAGCATGTATAAAAGAAAGATTCTTCTCACAACTTCTCAGATCTTACTTTTTCTATACTTGGCAATCTAGCAATCTAGCAATAGTTGTCACTCTAGCAACATATATCAATAACATTTTTTGAGAATTTGCATGTTATCAAGTTCCCAGTAAAAGTAAGGAAAAGAAGGAGAAAAATCAAAACAGGTTTCTGCTTAGTTACTAATAATATTATAACTTATAATGTTGTCATTTAATGTAGAAAGAGTTTACCAAACAATTTTTTGGTTAGTATCAATGTAATTTAAAAAATAGTACATTTAAGTAACTTACAACTGTATTTATCATATATTGTTCTATAGTTAAAATCAATAATAAGTATTACAAAGGATTCTGTATGGTCTGATATGGGACGAGGTCCATGGGAAGGGTAATACCATGATTACTGCACTGAGCAATATCAACACTGGTGCCACACTAATTCGCACAATCTCTTTTTATTTATTTGATTGCATAGAACAAGCCCTTCAACAAAATATTAACTACTACAAGCAATAGAAGTGAATGCTCTTGGATTGTTCTTGCCTTTAATGAGAATATTTCTCTAAGCAGGATAATAGGATGTAGGATTCTGGAAGTTCAAAAACCTTTCATTCACTAGTGTTTATGTGAATCATGAGAAATATATACTTTTATTTAGACAACTGTAGGTTTTGTTATATTTTTGTCATTTTAATTATTAATGAAGTGTATTCCTTGAGACATTTTCTTTGAATATATCTTTGTATTTTTGGTTAGACCCTTTTTTTATTGTGAAACATAGTGTTATAAGATACTGTTATGTGTTAATCAATTTAGTTGCTTCTAGTGAAATTTTAACTAAAATTTTAGTTAATTTTCTATTTTATATAAATAAAGATATTTGAGTTAGTTTGCACTTTTGTATTCTTGTTTTGTCAACTACTAGTTCAGTAACAAAGTTATTTTAGAATTTTCAAATATCATGTGTGTCTGTGGCTGTTTACATTTTTTTAACTTAATTTGCATGTCTTTTTTTACTTGATTGCATTTACTGAATATTTTTCTATTTTCTTACCTTTATAAAAGTACTTTGTATTCCTGGTCAACCTTGCAGATACTTGTTTTATATTTTATTATTTTTTCTCTCTATGATTTTTTAAAATTTCTTTGGGGTTATTTTATATTTGTTTAATTTTATCTGAAAGCATAATTTATTTTCAATATATCTTGTTAATTGGTGAATTTAAACTATAAATTACCTTTGGAGTACTTCATTGGCTATATCCCAATTGTTCAGTTTTGTTGGCTTTTGTGTCTAAGCTAAGTATTTTCAACTTGATTTCCTCTTTCATTTATAAATTACTTAGAGACATGCTTTTAAGTTTTAGATGCATGTATTTTTTGTTATTGATTATTTAAAACATGGCTTGTCTAATCTAAAGTATTTTGGGATTTTTTTTAAGTTCTTTATCATTTCATACACATTTTTAATATTTCATCTGTATTTGAAAACATCTCTACTTTTGTGAAACATAATTATACATACTAGGTTAAGCTTGTTGTCTATATTTTTCATGCTGTCTCTGGATTCTTACTAATTTTTTGTTTACATGGTTGTACTAGTTTTAGAGAAAGGTATTTTAAAAATGCAAATTATATTTTATTTCTCACTATTCCTTGCTTCATCAAATTTTTACTTTAAATGTATTTGAAGTGGGATTGTGTAGTACATAGAAGTCTATGTTTGTTATTTCTCTTAGCCTATTTTCATAGATTTTCCTGTGTATTCTTTATTTTTAAATTATTTATTTATTTATTTATTTTGATTTGGG
The DNA here is from genome assembly GCF_000298275.1 of Orycteropus afer afer. Taxonomy (NCBI): domain Eukaryota; kingdom Metazoa; phylum Chordata; class Mammalia; order Tubulidentata; family Orycteropodidae; genus Orycteropus; species Orycteropus afer. The sequence continues at coordinate 5,582,379 of NW_006921633.1, read as the reverse complement.
TGAGAATTTACAGAGCAAATTTTCCATACAGCAGTTCACATACACTTTGTCTCATGACATTGAACACAATTTACCACAATGCAACAGCTCCTCTCCCACTTCCTCCCGATAGTTACCTCTTCCCTGTGTCTATCCCTCCATGCACTCCTGCCCCGTGAGCTGTCTTCCTGTGCATAAGCAGCCCTTCTTTCTCCCATGATTGTTCTCTCCAAAGAGTGTATCTACCTCAGGTAAATGTTCAACTCATATGCCTATTGTTTGGCTGGAAGCCACAGGTGTGGGTTCAATTCCAGACTTGAAGGGCAGCTAGGGGCCATAGTCTCAGTGGTTCTGCCAGGCTCTATTGGACCAGCAAACCTGTCCCCCCCCCCTCATTTTTTTTTTTTTCTCCAAATGATTTTGAGTTTTGTTCCACATTGTTCTCCCTCTCTAACCAGGATATTCTACATAGATCCCCTTCTAGGTGGTTGACAGTGCTAGCCAGGCACCATCTAGTATTTCTGGTCTCATAGTCATATTAGCTGCAGACTGGATGGGGTACCAGTCACTAGGACTAATTGTTTCCATGATTGTTTTGGTTTTCTTCATTTTTCTTTGCTCTGGACTCAGAGAGACCCCATCATTGCATCTAGATGGCAGCTTGCAAGCTTTTAAGATCCCAGTCACTACTCGCCAAAGTAAGAGATGGAACAATGTTTTGTGCAGTGAGTTATGCCAATTGAGCTTGATGTCCCCTGAGACTATGATTCCCGAGCCCACAGGTTAAACTACTAGGTCCCTCTGGGTAGCTGGCTGTGACCAAGAGTGACTACAACCTTGCGCCTTGTCAGCTCTACTATACACCTGATTTCCCTGTGTTTTTAATTTTTTTTTGTATTAAATTCTATTTTTCTGATATTAGTATTGTTAAAAGAGCTTTTGTTTGTTAAAATTTCTGTATTTTTTATTCTTTTAATTTTAAATATTTTCTTTGAGTATGTTTCTTCTAATAGAATCTAGCTGGATTTTAAAATTGTGTATTTTAGAATCTGTCAACAAGCCTGTTTAGCCAATTTACATTTGTTTTGATTGCTCATATATTTGAATCATTTTATTATTATTATTATTATTATTATTAACTTGCATTGTCTTATTTCTGTTGGTGACTTTGTTTGAATGGTTCAGTCTTCTTTATTCCTTTCCATATTGTGATGGAATGAAAGCTCTACAATCTATTCCTATTCTCCAGTATTTGCCTTCAAATTTGACAAATTTTCATAGTGTGACAATTTTTTTCTAAGTAAATTTAATATCTAGCAATTACATTCACCTGCATATAACTGAATAGCAACTTAACATCACCCAAAGAATAACGAGTTTTATTTTAATTTATTTTTTTTCTGGAAATGTAGAGATAGGTAGTATTGGGATGGTGCAGGCTAATTTGCACTTCTGCAACCTGTCAGTGTATTTCATTACGGTGGCTTGTGTATTGCTATGATGTTGGAAACTATGCCACTGATATTTCAAATATCAACAATGTCACCCATGCTGGACAGGTTTCATCTAAGCTACAAGACAGACAGACTAGGATAAAAGGGCCTAGTGACTTATTTCTGAAAATTAGCCAATGAAAACCCTATGTATAACATAGAATACTGCCCAATACAGTGCTGGAAGATCAGCTTCCAGCACTCAAAATATACAATTGCTGCAACAATGAGCTCAATCAAACATAAGAAAAATCATGAGATGGTTCAAGACTAGGCATTATTCTGTTCTGTTCTACCCAAGGTCCCTATGAGTCAAAGCCTACTGGATGGCAACTAATAACAACTAGCACTCAGACTCCTAGCTTCCTGTTTCCCTATGCTAATTAAGTGGCAGATCTTCATGTTTGTAAGATGACAATCCAACTTCAGGCTAGCAAAACATTCCAGAAGGAACTAAAGAGGGCAGGGGTCTAAAAAGCATGTGCCGGAAGAATTTATTTCTAATCAGGAAAACAATAGATTTCCTAGTAACCCTATCTGGTCTCCTTGCACTTATATATCATTGGCCATAACTGAGGATGGTGATATGTTGTTAGGTGCCATTGAATCAGCTCCAACTCATACCAACCCTATGTGCAACAGAGTTAAATGCTGCCCGGTCCTGTGCCAGCCTCACAATCCTTGCTGTACCTGAGCCCAATGTTGCAGCCACTGTGTCAATCCATCTTATTGAACGCCTTCCCCTTTTTTGTGAACCCTCACCTTTACCAAGCACTATCTCCTTCTCCAGAGAATGGTCCCTTCTGACAGCATGACTAAAGTACATAAGATGAAATCTGGCCATTTTTTCTTCCAAGGAACATTCCAGTTGTACTTCTTCCAGGACAAATTTGTTCATTCTTCTGGCAGTCCATAGTACTTTTGTTATTCTCTGTCAACACCACAACTCAAAAACATCAAATTTTCTTCAGTTTTTCTTATTCATTGTGCAGCTTTCACATACATATGAAGCAATGGAAAATACCATGACTTGGGTTAAGTGCATCTTACTCTTCAAGGAGACCTCTTTGCACTTCAGCACTTTAAAGATGTCTTTTGCAGCAGATTTGCCTAATGTAATATGTCATTTGATATCTTGACAGCTACTTCCATTGGTGTTGATTGTGGAACCAATATGAAATCTTTGACCACGTCAATCTTTTCTCCATTTATCGTGGTCCAGTTGGGAGGATTTTTATTTCTTTATGTTGAAGTGTAATCCATACTGCAGACTGTATGATTCAAGTCTCACATTCAGCAAGCAAAATTGTATCGTCTGTATATTGTAGGTTGTAGATGAGTCTTCCTCCAATCCCAATTCCATGTTCTTTTCAGATGTCCAGTTTCTCAGATCATTTGCTCAGTATCCAGATTGAATGAATAAGCCTGGTGAATGGATACAACCCTAATGCACTCCTTTCCTGATTTTAAATCATGCAGTATCCCCTTGTTCTGTTCTAATGACAGACTCTTTGTCTATATACAGGTTCTTCCTGAGCACAATTAAGTATTCTGGAATTCCCATTCTTCTCTATGTTATCCATAATTTGTTATGATCCACATAATCAAATATTTTCCCATAGTTAGTAAAACACAAGTAAATATTTATCTGGTAATCTTTGCTTTCAGTCAAGATCATCTGACATCAGCAATGATATCCCTTGTTCTATGTCTTCTTCTGAATCCAGCTTGCATTTCTGGAAGTTCTCTGACAATATACTGTTGCAACCATATAAGTGGGAGAGAAGCTGTTGCATTGTGGTAAATTGTGTTCAATGTCATGAGACAAAGTGTATGTGAACTGCTGTATGGAAACAGAATTATCTTCAGTAAGATTTTACTTGCATGTGATATTAATGATATTGTTCAATAATTTCCACATTCTGTGGGATCACCTTTCTTTGGAATGGGTACAAATATGGATCTCTTCCAGTCAGTTGGTCAGGTAGCTGTCTTCCAAATCTCTTGGTATAGATGAGTGAGTACCTCCAGTATGGCATCTGTTTGTTGAAACATCTCAATGGGCATTTCATCAGTTCCTGGAGCCTTGTTCTTTTCCAATTCCTTCAATAGTGATTCAACTTCTTCCTTCAATACCACTGGTTCTTGATCATGTGCCACCTCTTGAAATAGATGAACATCGACCAATTCTTTTTGGTACAATGACTCTGTACAGTATTCTTTCCATCTTCTTTTGATGTTTCCTGCAACATTTAATATTTTGCCCATAGAATCTTTTTATATTGCAACTCAAGGCTTGATTTTTTTTCCTTCAGTTCTTTCAGCTTGAGAAATGCTGAGTATATTCTTCCCTTTTGGTTTTCTAACTCCAGGTCTTTACACATTTCATTATAATAACTGATTTTGTCTGCTCAAGCTGTTCTTTGAAATCTGTTCAGTTCTTTTGTCTTGTCATTTCTTCCACTTGCTTTAGCTACTCTCTGTTCAAGGGCAAGTTTTAGAGTCTTTTCTGACAAACTTTTGGTCTTTTCTTTCTTTCTTGTCTTTTTAATGACCGTTTGCTTTCTTCGTGTATAATGTTCTTGATGTCATCCCACAGTTCCTCTGATTTTTGGTCATTGGTGTTCTTTAGATGGTCTCTGCACTCAGGAAGAATATAATCAAGATCATATTTTGTGTATTGTAGACTTGTTTTAATTGTCTTCAGCTTCAACTTGAAATTGCATATGAGCAGTTGATGGTCTGTTCCACAGTTAGCTCCTGGCCTTGTTATGGCTGAGATATTGAGCTTCTCTTTCACCTCTTTCCACAGATATAGGCCATCTGATATCTGTGTACTCTATCTGGCAAATTCTACATGTATAGATAGCTGCCATTTGTTTTGTTGGGAAAAAAGATATCTTCAACGAATAAGTCATTGACCTTGCAAAATTTTATCATGTGATATCCAGCATTATTTATATCACCAAGGCCATATTTTCCAACTACTGGTGAATTCTTCTTTGTTTCCAACTTTTGCATTCCAATCACTGGTGATAATCATCACATCTAGATTGCATGTTTCATCAATTTCAAACTACAGAATTTGGTAAAACTCTTTAGCTTCCATCTTTGGCATTGGTGGTTGGTGTGTAAATTTGAATAATAGTAGTATTAATTGGCTTTCCTCATAGGTATATGGATATAATGCTATCACTGACAGCATTGTAAGAGCCCTGGTAGCATAGTGTCTAAGGCATTTGACTGCTAACCAGAAGAGTGGCAGTTCAAACCCATCAGCCACTCCTCAGAAGGAAGATTGGGCAATCTACTTCTGTAGTGATGCCACTTTGGAAATTCAAGAAGAGGTGGCTATGAGTCAGATCTGACTCAACAGCAGTGAGTTTGTTTTTTTGATTTTCTTCCTTTTATGCAATTTTGTTATTCATGCCTCACTATGGTCTATTCCTCTTAGATAATGTCCTGTTCCAATAGAGGAGCCTTTGCTTTCTAGGGACTTTCTCATCATCTCTGTTCTGAAAGAAGTATGTTTTTGTTTTGGACACAAATATTTTATCTTAGATGTTTATTCAGTAGCTGATTATTCCCATACAATGATGGGAGAAAGTATGGGTATTGACCATATAACTTCTGATTTACAGTGTGGCAGAAAGCTTTTACATGGGCTTTTGCTAGCCAGAGATCAGTGGTTCCAACCCACCAGTTACTCCAGAGGAAGAAAATGAGGCAATCTACTTCCATAAAGATTTACAGCTTTGGAAACTCAATGCGGGTTGCTGTGAGTCAGAATTGACTCAAAAGCAGTGGATTTGGTTATTGATTTGCACCATATACTTAAACATGTCAAAGGGATTTCTAGAATTTTGCCTACGGATCTTCTCTATCCTATTATATGCCCCCTCTTTTGTGTTCTATTTCTAGGAGGATGGGCTAGGAGTATAAAGTCAAACTCTAACTTCCTTATTTTAGTTTATGGTTGACAAGTTCTGGTGATGTAGTGCCTAAAGCATTTGGCTGCTCACCAGAAGGCAGTTCAAACCTACTAGCCACTCTTCAGAAGGAAGATTGGGCAATCTACTTCTGTAGTGATACCTCAGAAACCCAAGGAGGGGTCGCTATGAGTCGGATCTGACTTGATAGCAGTGAGTTTTTGAGTTTTTCAATAATTGATAGTATAAAAGAGTATCCTTTCATAATTTGACTTATGTCAGTGTATATTTCTGCTATATTAAATTATTTTTTAATATAGCTCAGTTATGTTGATGAAGTTTATTATCCTTCTAATGGAAGAGTAATTTAAGTTACAGAACTCTTTATAATAGCAAAAAATGACAATTGGAAAGGGAATATGTAAATTACATTTATGTAAATCATGACATTTTCCCATTGATGGTATACTGACAACATTTAAATTTTATGCTATTGTGAAATATTTAAATGCTTGAGGATGTTATTGTAATATATTAAGTTTTAAAAAGATTAAAATAATACATGCTTATGTGAAATTATAGCTTTATTAAAGTCTCTCTATATATCTAGACAGAGAGAGAGATTGGTATTAAGTGTATAAATACACATAAACCAACAACAACAACAACAACAACAACAAAAAACTCACTGCCGTCGAGTCGTTTCTGACTCACAATGACCCTCATTGGGTTTCTAAGGCAGTAAATCTTTACCAAAGTAGATAACCCAGTCTTCCTTCCACAGGGCAGTGGGTGAGTTTGAACCACCGACCTTCCAGTTAGCAGTCAAATGCCTTATCCACTGCACCACCAGAGCTCCATAAACACACACACACACACACACAAATAGAGAAGGAGTTATGCTAGAATAAAATCCTTTGGTTTTAACAGTGCACTTAGAAATAGTAATGATATTGACCATGCCACAACATTAGGCAATGTTTTGTTCTGTTGTATAAAGGGTTTCTATGAGTCAAAAACAATTAGATAGCACCTAACAACAACAGCAACATATTTATCCTCAATATATGCTTCTTTCAATATGATTTTCAGAAATTTTCAAACTTTTTATAATAAGCATGCATATATTTTTCATCACTGTATAAAAAGAATCAGTTGAAGCTATTATAATTAATCATTCATGTGTATAATGAGAAATCCGAATGACTGAGGTGATTTAGGCCTGAACTGAAGGAATGGATCTGCCATTTATTGAAGTGGTAAGATTTTGGAAGGATCTTGTTTGAGAAGGTGAAACAAAAACTTGGTTTTCAGTATTGAAGTTTGGGTGTCAATAATATATACAAGTTGAGCAGTTCAATAAAGAGTCCGTTATATTATTTTGAAATTTAGGGAAGTAGTTTGGGCTGGATCTGTAACTATGGAAGTCATGAGCACATACATAATTTTTAAAACCTATAAAATTAAAAAATGGCCATGAAAAGAGAGAAGAAAAGGACCAAGAATTAAGACATGAGGAATGAGGGAAAATTAAAGGGGATAAAGGTGAAGTAGCCATTGGATGTGTTGGATCTTATGGGTAAAAAAAAATAATAATAAATTAATAATCAAAGTACTTTCTAACTCCATAGTGTACTTGAATATTTTGATAATAACATTACAAAAATTTGGTAAAATAAACTTTATTTGTTTGCCTCCCTTATAGTGTATGATCTTCAATGGGAGAGACCTGGTATTTTCTATCTCTGAAATCCCAGGATTTCAATACTTATACAGTACCTATAATATGTTGTTCTTAGGTGAAATTGAGTTGTCTCTGACCGATAGTAACTGTGGTAGTTAAGTTTATATGTCAACTTGGCTGGGCCTGGTTGAGTAGCTGAGCAGCTGGTGGTAGTTATCCCCCATGATGAGACTGGTAATCAACTCTACAGTGGGATCTACCACAAGCAGCTGAGTAGCTGCCTTAGTGATGTGGTCTGCTTCCTGTCCCCTGCTAGCCTTGGGGATAGTCTCTAGCTTATGGCACACTTGAACCCTGCATGTAGCCCTGCCATTGTTTACAGCCTACTGACCTTAGGACTTTTAATGGACTTGAATTAATGGCTTGCCGTGTGGTTTGGTAACATTAGGACTGTGCCTTTTTACTTGTCAACCTTGGGCTTGTTAGCCTCAGCAGCCATCAGTTGAGTGAAGAAAAGCCTCTAGCTTCACTGGGCCAGGAGTAGGAGGCAGAGCTGAAGGCCAAGGTTGAGGCTTTCACCCAGCCCCTACAGCTTGGCTCTTTGAACTCAGACTTAAAGCCTCCAAACTGTAAGAGAATAAACTCTTCTTTATTCAAGCTCTCCACATTTGATGTATATTCCTGTCAGAGTGTTACTAGGTAACCAAAACAGTGACCTTATGTACAACAGAATGAAACACTGCCTGGTCCTGCACCAGCCTTGTGAGCCTTATTGTAGTTGAGCTCATCATTGTGACTACTGTATAAATCCACTTTGTTGAAGGCCTTCCAATTTTTTGTTGACCTTCCACTGTACCAAGCATGATATCCTTCTCCAGAGTGTGGTCCCTTCTGACAACATGACCAAAGTAGGTAAGACGAAGTCTGGCCATTCTTGCTTCCAAGAAGCATTCCAGCTCCTTGGAGCACTTCTTCCAGGACAGATTTGTTGGTTCTTCTGGAAGTCGATGGTATTTTCAGTACTTTTCACCACACCACAACTCAAAAGGAATAAATCTTCTTTGGTCTTCCTTATTCATTTCCCAGCTCTCACATGCATATGAGGCAATTGAGAATACCATGGCACACGTTAGTCTTCGAAGAGATATCTGTGCTATTCATTACTTGAAAGAGGTCTTTTGCAGTAGATTTGTCCAATGCAATACATTGTCTGATGTCTTTACTGCTGCTTCCTTTGATACTGATTGGAGAACCAAGTAATATGAAGCCTTTGACAACCTCAATCTTTTCTCCATTTATCATGATGCTGCTTATCGGGCCCAATGTGAGGTTTTTTGTTTTCTTTATATTGAAATGTAATCCATACTACCAACTGTACTCTTGAATCTTCATCAGTAAGTGCTTCAAATCATCCTCACTTTCAGCAAGCAAAGTTGTGTTGTCTGCATATCTCAGGTTGTTAAAGAGTCTTCCTCCAATCCTGATGCCACATTCTTCTTAATGTAGTCCAGTTTCTTGGATTATTTGCTTAGTATACAAATTGAATAAATATGGTGAAATGACACAACCCTGATGCACTCCCTTCACGATTTTAAACAATGGAGTATCCCCTTCTTCTATTTGAACAACAGCCTCTAAGTCTATTTATAGGTTTCTCATGAATACAAGTATTCTAGAATTTCCATTCTTTGTTATGTTATCCTTAACTTGTTATGTTCCACATAATTGAATGCCTTTTCATAGTCAATAAAACCAAGTAAATATCTCTCTGGTCATCTTTGCTTTCAGCCAAGATCCATCTGACATCAGCAATGATATCCCTCATTCCATGTCTTCTTCTGAATCCAGCTTGCATTTCTGAAAGTTCTCTGTCAATATACAGTTGCAACAATTTTTGAATTATCTTCAGTAAGATTTTACTTGCATGTGATATTAATGATATTGTTTGGTAATTTCCATATTCTTTGGGATCACCTTTCTTCTGAATGAGTACAAATATGGATCTCTTTCAGTCAATTGGCCAGGTAGCTGTCTTCCAAATCTCTTGGCAAAGACGAGTGGGTGCCTCCAGTGCAGCATCCATTTTTTGAAAAATCTTAATGGATATTCCATGAATTCCCTGAGCCTTTTTTTTGCCAGTTCCTACAGTGCAACTTCAACTTCTTTCTTCAATACCATTGGTTCTTAATCACATGTCACCTCCTGAAATAGATGAACATCAACCAATTCTTTTTGCTGCAGTGACTCTGTATATTCCTTCTATCTTCTTTTGATGTTTCCTGCATCATTCAATATATTGCCTATAGAATCTTTCAATACTGCAATTATAGGATTGAATTGTTTCTTCAGTTCTTTCAGCTTGAGAAATGCTAAGCGTATTCTTCCCTTTTAGTTTTCTGACTCCAGTTCTTTACACGTTTCATTATAATTACTGACTTTCTCTTATTGAGCTGCTCTTTGAAATCTTCTATCAAGCTCTTTTATGTTGTCATTTCTTTCATGAAAACCTTATGAATAGCAGTGAAACTTATAGCATATTAGGTAGTGATAGATGTTTATTTGAAGATCTAGATAGGTTTCAAAATCTATCAAGGTTTAGTGTCTTATTGTAACAATATACATAGTCACAAAATATATTATTTATGGAGAGTTGGTGTGATAATGTTTCCCTATCCATGACATATTTTAATTCTTAAAACTATTATATAAGATATTGTTTTTTGCATCTCACCAAACATCAGCAGTAGAATGGGATTAAGAGTGCACAATACACAGCTGACTGAAAATTCACTGCCATACTTTGCTGACTGCATACCTCATACTCCAGGTCTAAATTCATTTTTTATACCTAATTTCCTTACAGGTTCTTAATTATCTAATTTTCTTGGATCGAGGATAAGAAAAATCTGTCCTTTAGCATAGTCTGACTTATGGTAAACTGCATAGAAAGAGCAAAGTTCAAATATACTTGAAAATATTATATTGAAAGTAGATATTTTTTAAAGTTATAGTAATTTTGATTATTAAATTTTAATGACTTTAATAGTGTAACAGTAGAATAAATAGCTGATTCTGCTTCTACATTACACTCAAAGTGAAGACATGAGGCTGTTTTCTTTGGAAACATTGCAGCTTTTTGGATATGTAGGAGATTCAGAAAGGAAGGGGCAAAAGAAGAATTGGCAGCTTCAAACAAGGCTGATATAAGTTCTTGACAATGAGAGCTGTTCCAACAATATCTTGCCAAAAAATAAATATCTTTCTTCCTTTTTTTTTTTTTAACTTCATGGCTTTGCTTTCCCTTTTCTCCTTCATTTTCAATACCTTGAGATGTCAATTTCAATTCTCAGAGTCATGCATATCCTCACTCTCTCGAGTTTGCATCAGTTTCTTAGAAGTTACTCGTGTGTTTTGGTGACAAAAACAACCCATAACATCAAATGTTTGCTACTTGCAAATATTGGACTTCAGTACACCTTCTACTTCAACAAAACGGTGTAGCCAGTATAGGCAAAGAGTTCTCAGAGCAAGTAACATAGAAGAGAAAAGATAGGAAGACAGGAGGAATTTGTTTGTAAAAGCACCATTTTAATTGCAGATTTCTATATTTAAAGGGCCTATTGTACTGGTCAAATCTGCTGCAAAAGACCTCTTTAAAGTGCTGAAGAGCAAAGATGTCTTTTTGAAGAGTGACATGTGCCTAATCCAAGCCATAGTAGTTTTAATTACCTCATATGCATGGGAAAGGTAGACAATGAATTAGGAAGACCAAGGAAGAGTTGAGGCTTTTGAATTGTGTTGCCAGCGAATACTGAAAGTATCATGGACTGCCAGAAGAAGGAATAAATCTGTCCTGGAGGAAGTACAGCCAGAATGCTCTTTGGAAGCAAGAATTTCCAGACTTCATCTCATCTGCTTTGGTCATGTTGTCAGAAGATGTCATTCTTGGTAAAGTGGAGCCTCAATGAAAGAGGGGAAGGCCCTCAACAAGATAGATTGACATGGTGGCTGAAGTGATGGGCTCGAGTATAGCAAGGATTGTGGAGGTGGCACAGGACCAAGCAGTGTTTCATTCTGTTGTACATAGGATCACTATGAGTCAGAGCTGACTTGATGACACCCAATAACAACAAAAACATATTTGAAAGAGGACCCTTAGTGGCATAGTAGTTAAGGGCTCAACTGCTGCCCCAAAGGTCTATGTTGAAGTTTGCTTCTGTAGATTTATAGCATTGGAGACCACATGGAGCAATTCCATT
>NW_006921633.1:5552351-5570866 GCF_000298275.1 Orycteropus afer afer | reverse complement strand
GCTGAAATTGATTTTATTAATAAAACTAATTCATGTACAGGAAGAACTCTCATCTTCCTAAAGAATACCTGGGTGCAGTCTCCATGGTAATCAGCAAAGAAAATGAATGGCTAATAATTACTCTAATTAGAGAGTTATCTCTACCTCTTCCCTGAAGGAAAACACTATAGTGTACAGAGTTCCCTGGCCTGTATAACATACCCTCCATATAAATAAAATGAAGGAAAAGAACCACATCATCATTTCATTTGATGCATAAAAGGCATTTGATAAAACCCAAGACCCATTCCTTATCAAAATTCTCAGCAAAATAGGATTAGAAGGGACATTCCTCAACATAATAAAGGGCATCTATGCAAAACCAACAGTCAACATTATTTTCAATGTAGAGAGACTGAAACTATTCCCTTTGTGAACAGCAACCAGACAGGGATGTCCTTTATCACCAATTCTATTCAACATTATATTAGAAGTCCCAGCCAGGGCAACAAGGCAAGAAAGGGAAATCAAAGGCATTCAAATTGGTAAGGAAGAAGTCAAACTATCCTTATTTGCTGATGATATGATCCTATACCTAGAAAACCCAAGAGACTCAGTCAAAAATCTACTGGAAGTAATTGAGAGATTTAGCATCATGGCAGACTATATGATTAACATCCAAAAATCGTTGGATTCCTCTACACCAGCAAAGAGAATGCTGAAAAAGGAATAAGGAAATCAATACCATTTACAATAGCTACCAAAAAAATAAAATACTTGGGAATAAATCTTACCAGTGACACAAAAGACCTATACAAATAAAACTATAAAAAACTACTTCAAGAAACCGTAAGAGATCTACATAAATGGAAGAACATCCCATGCTCATGGATAGGAAGATTGAACATTGTGAAAATGTCAATTATACCAAAAGCAATCTGTATATTCCATGCAATCCCAATCCAGATCTCATCAACATTCTTTAGGGATATGGAAAAACCAATCACTAACTTTATATGGAAAGGATAGAGACCCTGGATAAGCAAAGCACTATTGAAGAAGAAGAACAAAGTAGAAGGTCTCACCTGCTGGATCTCAAAAGCTACTATACAGCCACAGTAGTCAAAACGTCCTGGTATAGATTTAATGACAGACACATAGATCAATGGAACAGAACTGAGAACCCAGAAATAGATCCATCGATCTATGGTCAGCCAATCTTTGAAAAAGGACCGAAATCCATTAAATGGGGAAGAGAGTGTCTGTTTAACAAATGATGCTGGCAAAACTGGATATCCATTTGCAGAAAAATAAAACAAGATCTGTATCTTACACCATACAAAAAAACTAACTCCAGATGGATCAAAGACTTAAATATGAAACCTAAAATTATAGAGTTCCTCAAGGAAAAACTAGGGGTAAATTTAGGGGCCCTAATATATGGCATAAGTATACTATCAAGCATAACTCAAAATGCACAAACAGCAGAAGAGAAACCAGATGATTGGGACCTTCTAAAGATTAAATTTCTGTGGGCTCCCAAAGACTTCTCCAAAAGAGTCAAAAGAGAACCTACAGATTGGGAAAAAATATTTGACAATGACATATCTGACAATTAAAAAATGAGCAGAAGACATGAATAGACACTTCACCAAAGATCATATTCAGGTGGCTAACAAACATATGAAGAAATACTCACGATCGTTAGCCATTAGAGAGATGCAAATCAAAACAACAGTGAGATACCATCTTGGCCCAGCACTAGTAGCAAAGTTCAACAAGATAGAAAATAACAAATGCTGGTGAGGATGGAGAGAGATTGGTACTCTGATACACTGCTGGTAGGCTTTTCAAATGGTACAATCACTGTGGAAAACAGTATAGCAATTCCTTAAAAAGTTGGAATTAGAAATACCATTTGACCCAACCATTCCATTGCCATATATATATCCTAAAGAAGTGAGAGCCAGGGCTAAGATACATATATGCATACCCATGATCATTGCAGCACTATTTACAATAGCCAACATATGGGAAAAAAAAAAAAAAAACTAGGTGCACATCAACAGAAGAATGGGTAACCAAACTATGGTACATAAACAAATTGGAATACTATGCAACCCTAAAAAATAATGTAGAATTGACAAAACACTGCATAATGTGGATGAACTTGGAGGACTTATGCTGAGTGAAATAAATCAGTCACAGAAGGAGAAATATTGTATTAGTTCATTATTATAAAAAGTCAAAGAAAGGTTTATTTTTGTTGTTGTTGGCTGCTGTCAAGTCATTTCTGAATCATAGCAAACTCACGCACAGCAGAATGACAGCTCCCAGGCGGCAGGGAACAGTGGCAGACAGAGCTGGCAAGAACAGGTAGGGGGTAGCCCAGGAAGTGAGTGGAGTGGTTGAAACACCTAAGGGAGACAAACTTGCTGATCAGTTTGTCATACTGTGGTGGTTTGTGTGTTGCTGTGAGGCTGGAGGCTGTGGCACCTGGGGTTCCCGTGGTGGACCAGTTTTGGTAGAACTTCCAGTGAAACAGACTTAGAAGAAGAAAGAGGCCATCTACTTCTCAAAGAATTGGCCAGTGAAAACCTTATGAATAGTAGTGGAACACTGTCTGAAATATTACTGGAGAGTTTTATGAATAGCCCTACAACATTGTCTGATACAGTGCCAGAAGATGAGACCCTCAGGTCAGAAGACACTGAAAATATGACTGGGAAAGAGCTGCCTCATCAGAGTAGGGCCTACCTTAATGATATAGATAAAGTAGAGTTTGTGGGGCCTCCATTTGCTGAAGTAGCATGACTCAGTATGAGAAGTAGCAGCTGCAAACATCCTTTGATAATTGGAACATGGAATGTATGAAGTATGAATCTAGGAAATTTGGAAGTTGTCTAAAATGAAATGGAATGCAAAAGATTGATATCCTAGGCTTTAGTGAGCTGAAATGGACCAGTTTGGGCCATTTTGAATCAGATAACCATATGATCTACTATGCCAGGAATGACAAATTGAAGAGGAATGGTGTGGCATTCATCGTCACAAAGAATGTTTCAAGATCTATCCTGAAGTACAATGCTGTCAGTGATAGAAAAATATCCATGCATCTACAGGGAAACCCAGTTAATATTACTATTATTCAAATTTACGTACCAACCACCAAAGCCAAAGATGTGGTAATTGAAGATTTTTACCAACCTCTGCAGTCTTAAATTGTCCAAACATGCAGTCAAGATGTGCTGATTATCACTAGTGACTGGAATGTGAAAGTTGGAAACAGAGAAGAATCACCAGTAGCTGGAATTTTTTTTGAAAAAAATTTTTGCCCTTCGGGTAGAAATAATGCTGGAGATCACATGATAGAATTTTGCAAGACCAACAACTTATTCATTGCAAATACCTTTATTCAACAACACAGATGGTGGTTATACACTTGGACTTCACCAGATGTAGTACACAGGAATCAATATGACTACATCTGTGGCAGGAGGTGATGGAGAAGCTCAATATTTTCAGCAAAAACAAGGCTAGGAGCTGATTGTGGAACTGACCATCAATTGCTCATTTGCAAGCTCAAGTGGAGGTTGAAGACAATTAAAAGTAGTCCACAAAAGCCAAAATATGACCTTGAATATATCCTTCCTGAATTTAGAGACCATCTAAAGAATAGATTTGATGCATTGAACACCTATAACCAAAAAGCAGAGGAACTGTGGGATGACATCAAGTAAATCATACATGAAGAAGGCAAAAGGTCATTAAAAAGACAGGAAAGGAAGAAAAAGACCAAAATGGATGTCAGAAGAGACTCTGAACCTTGACCTTGAATGGTGAGTAGCTAAAGCAAAGGGAAGAAACAACAAGACAAAAGAGCTGAACCAAAGATTTCAAAGAGCAGCTTGAGAAGACAATGTCAATTATTATAATGAAATGTGTAGAGACATGGAGTTGGAAAGCCAAAAGGTAAGAACACACTCAGTATTTCTCAAGTTGAAAGAACTCAAGAAGAAATGTAGGCCTCGAGTTGCAACATTGAAAGATTCTATGAGCAATATATTGAATGATGCAGGAACTATGAAGAAAAGATAGAAGGAATACACAGTCACTGTACCAAAAAGAACTTGTTGATGTTCATCCATTTCAGGAGGTGGCATATGGTCAAGACCCAATGGTATTGAAGGAATAAGTTGAAGCTGCACTGAGAGAAGTGGTGTAAAACAAGGCTCCAGGAATTATCTGGAATACCCATTGAGATGTTTCAACAAACAGATGCCACACTAGACACTCACTTGGCTATACCAAGAGATTTGGAAGACAGCTATCTGGCCAACTGACTGGAAAAGATCCATATTTGTACCCATTCCAAAGAAACGTGATCCCACAGAATGTGGAATTATTGAACAATATCATTAATATTTCATACAAGTAAAATATTACTGAAAATAATTTAAAAATGATTACAGCAGTGTATTGACAGGGAAGTCAGAAGAGGACATGGAATGAGGGATATCATTGATGATGTCAGATTGATCTTGGCTCAAAGCAAAGGAAACCAGAGAGATGTTTATTTGTGTTTTATTGACTATGCAAAGGCATTTGATTGTGTGGATCATAACAAATTATGGATAACATTGAGAAGAATGGGAATTTCAGAACACCTAATTGTGTTCATAAGGAACTTGTACATAGACCAGGAGGCTGTACTTCAAACACAGCAAGGTGACAATGCATTGTTTAAAATCAAGAAGGGAGTGCATCAGAGTTGTTAGATATATAGAGACAAGTATTGATTTGGGTGAGGAGAAGGGCAATATATCAAATGTGAGTTATCAACACAGTGGCATTGAGGAAGAGGAAGATATAGACAGATGAATGGGAGGTACAGACAACAAAGATGAACCCTTTTGCACATACATATAGTACAGCATTATCAGCGAAGGCAAACATTGATATACAGGTGGATGGATGGGTGGACAGGCTGAAATATTAGGTATGTCTATGCAGGGGGTAGTGCACCCAAGACTATGTAAAGGGTTGGCAGACAATATTTCTATAAGTGTATTTGTATGTTCTGCAAGAATATCCAGGTATATAATAGAGCTGACAAAGGACACATTTGTAGTCACTTCTTGGCTACAGCCAGAGAGAGTGCATAATTGGACTTGTGAGCTTGGGACCATAGTTGCAGGGGACATCAAGCTCAATTGGCATAACATATGAGAGAAAAACATTGTTCCACATCTTACTTTGATGAGTAGCAACTGGGATCTTAAAAGCTTGCAAGCAGCCATCTAGATGCAACAATGGGTCTCTCCTCATCCAGAGCAAAAAAGAACAAAGGAAACCAAAGACACATGGAAACAGTTAGTCCAAGTGGCTGGTACACTATGCTATCCTCAGCCTATACAACTATGAGACCAGAAGAACTAGATGGTGCCTTGCTACCACTGTTAACCACTCGGAGGGGGATCTCTGTAGGAGATCCTGGATAGAGTGGGCAAACAATGTGGAACAAAACACAAAAATCATTAAAAAAAAAAAAAGGACCAGGTTTGCTGGTCTGATAGATCCTGATGGAACCACTGAGACTACAGCCCCTAGTTTCCCTTCAGGTCTGGAATTGAACCCACTCTTGTGGCTTCAAGCCAAACAAAAGACAGGTAAATGAGCTAAACATTTACATTAGGTAGATGCACTCCTTGGAGAGAACAATCATGGGAGAATAGAAGGGTTGTGTACGTACAGGGAGACAGCTCAGGGGGCAGGAGTGCATGGGAGGGAAGGACACAGGGAAGAGGTAACTATGGGTAGGAATGGGAATAGAGCTGTTACATTGTGGTAAATTGTAGTCAATGTCATGAGACAAAGTATATATGAGCTGTTGCATGAAAACTGAATTTGCTCTGTAAACTTTCACCCAAATCACAATAAAAATTTTTTAAAAAGTTGTAATATAATCATATCTATTACAGAGAATGGCTTTGAGGTTAAGAGAGTTAGTAAACATAAATATGAGCATTATTATCTGATATAATTATGCAATTAATAAAATGTCATGGAAAAATCCATAATAAAATACTTAAAATAGTGATAAATCAAAGTACATAGTCTATAAATAATTCAGAAAAACAAATTTGTGCACATACTCACTGGCATGGAGTGGATTCCAATTCATAGTGACTCAATAGGACAGAGGAAAACTGCCCTATAGGGTTTCCAAGGCTGTAATCTTTACCAAAGCAGATTGGTAGGTCTCATCTTTGTCCCTGAAGAGTGGCTGGTAGGTTCAAACCTCAGACCTTTTGGTTGGCAGACCAATAGATTAGTAAGCTAACCAGAGCACATATTATGAGAAAAAAATCTCCTGATTAAACATTTATCTTTTCATTTAGATATTTTAAATTTCTGTAGACATACCTTAATAATTCTTTGGGACAAAATTTAATATTCACTTAAAATACATTTAATAGAACCTTAGTGATGCAGTAGGAGCTCTGGTGGCACAGTGCCTACTAACCAAAAGGTCAGGTGTTCCAGGTCCACCAGCTGCTCTGTGGGAGAAAGAGGAGGCAGTCACAGTTGTATTCCATTCTATAGATTGCTGTGAGTCTGAATTGACTTAACCTCAGTAGGTTTGGTTTATTCTGGTTTGGTGGTACAGTGGTTTATTGTGAGGCTTCTAACTAACCTACAGTTCAGCAGTTCAAATCCACCAGATGCTCCATGGGAGAAAGATGTGGGGAATCTGCCTCCTTAAAGATTACAGCCTTAGAAACCATATGGAACATATCTACTCTGTCTTATAGGGTATCAATGAGTCAGAATTGACTCTCAGTCCAGAAGAGTCAATTTTTGAGGTTTTGATTAAAAAATTATTTTGTACTTTTCCCTCTTTAAACCTAAAAATTATATAAACTTAATATTTTAAATAAATAAATAAAAACAAATAGTAGCCTTCTTTTTATTTTTCCTTGCACAATAAAAAGCAGCAAAAACAGTTGTTATCAAGTTGAATCCAACTCATGACAACCCCATGTGTGTCAGAGTAGAACAGTCCTCCACAGAGTTTTCAGTGAATAATTTTTTGGAAGTAGATTGCCAGGCCTCTCTGAAATTTTGGGTTAACAGCTGAGCATGCTAGTCCAATGGGACAATCAAGTTGATTTTGACTCATGTCAACCTAATGTGACAGAATAGCACTGTCCTATAGGTTTTTCTAAGTTATAATCTTTACATATGGAGCCCTGGTGGAACAGTGGTTTAATTGTTCCTCTGCCAACCAAAAGGTCTATAGTTCTAAACCACCTAATGTAAAACTTCTTCCAATTTCTGAAGTCTGATATTATTCTTACCATGTTATGCTTTGGTCCTTTACCACATATATATAATCTCTTTTGCCTGAAGAAGTCTCTTATCCTCACGCCTCTTGTTACAAACAAACAAACAAACAAACTCACTGCCATTGATTTGGATCTGACTCATAGCAACCTCTCCTTGCATTTCTGAGGCAGTATCACTGCGGAAGTAGATTGTCCAACCTTCCTTCCGAGGAGTGGATAGTAGGTTTGAACTTCCAGCCTTCTGGTTAGCAATCAAATGCCTTAGGCACTACGTTGTCTATTTTTCTACTGCACTTTGAACATATCTTCTTAATGTAAAAATACTGTTTCTAATATGTTGGTTTCACTTACACTTTTCTACTTGATTATTAGTTACTTGACAAAAAGAAGGACTCATATTCAAATATTTAATATGTTTTTGTCAAACCAGCCAAACCTTTTCATATATTAGGACCTCAGGGCAAGGAAAGCAAGTTATCTACTAAATTTCCATTCTGTTTATCAGAACTCCATATTTTATCTTGGCCTATTACTGCCAGTAATATGACTGAAGTAATAATGGCTACATTTTTTACCTTTTTGTAGATTACAGCTACATGTGGTCAGATAAACATAACTAATGAGAGAGAACTCTGGGAAAGTTGCTTAGAAGAATCTTACTCAACTTGGAGAAACTTTGCTTTTGCCCTATATCCTTTCTTTTTGGTTAGACTACAACAAAGATATGAGGAGCAGAGCTTCAGCATCCATCTTGACTTTGAGAATGGAGGCCACATGCTGGGTGGTGAAGTAGACTACTAAACGAAAGATTCAAGCCCCTGATAACACGAAGTTAAGGTGACAGGCTGAAGAGGATTATATCTTTTTTTGGTTATTATTTATTTTTTTCTCAGAGTTTCTCTTTAATATGCATAGAACTAAATGAAACACAAAAGGAATTAAAAGGTTGTTAAAAAATGAAATTTTCATTTTTTTGGTGTGAGATAAAGAAAAAGCCATTGCTACAGTAATGACACTTTTATTTAGTACTTACTCCTCACATAGTTGCATGAAAAAACAACAGCAACAACACCAAATCTAACAAAATACCCATGTAAGTATTTAAATATATTAACATTACTAATCTGCTTGTTGAAATTGACAGTGTTGACTGTGGGCTTTTGGAAATCATCTCCCTGGAGTTACAATACACTGCCATCACCAGATCCAACTTCTAATTTTATGGCTATTTTTCTTTGTATTCCTCATTGCTTTGGTTACCTAGTGCCACTCTGACAGGAATATACCACAAATGGGATGGCTTTGACAAGCAAAACTTTATTCTCTTACAGTTTTAGAGGTAAGAAGTCGAGTTCAAAGTGTCAGGCTCCAGGGGTTGGATGAAAGCCCCTCAACTTTGGGCTTCAGCTCTGCCTCTTGCTCCCAACCCTCTGAAGCTACAGGGATCTCTTTACTCAGGCAGCTGCTGGCTGCTGAGACTGGAAAACTCAAGGTTGACAAGTGAAAAGGCACAGTCTCAATACTATTAAACCACACAGCAGGCCATTGATTCAAGTCCATTGAAAGTCCCAAGATCAGCACAGCATGGCAAGCTGCTGAAGACTCGGCTATGTTCAGGGTCCAAGCGTGCCAGAAAGATAAAGACCTTCCTCAAAGCTGCTTCTTATATACTGGAAGAAGACAACACCCCTAAAGCAGCTACTCAGCTACTCCAGTAGATTCCACCATGGAGTTAATTACCAATCTCACCATGGGGAATAACTACATCCAGCTGCCCAGCCACTCAATCTGGCCCAGCCAATTTGACAGCAGCCTTAACTACCACACTCGTTGAATCCTCTTCTTTCATGTAACTTCAAATGCTATTAGTCCTCTGATTTTTACTCTTGATTTTTTCTTTCTCCGCCAGCCTTTGGTTAGCAGTCAAGTGCTTTAGGCACTATGCCACTAGAGCTTTTTCTTATTTAATAGGCTTTTGAATTAGATTATATGTTATACTATTCCTATGTTGATAGAATATCAACTACTAAACTCATGTATTTATAAGTCAAATCCTAGGTCTGTCTTTCTACATTTGTAATGAGTTCTGTTTCATTATGTCACTTAGAAATATGAAGATGATCATTTTACAAAGAATTCATTAATTCTACTTTTATTCTCTACTGTATGTTCTTTAATTTGCTCCTTCTATAAGGGTCCCCATTTTGGTTATTTATTATACTCTCCTTCTCTAAATTTGAATCTATGTCTCAAACTTCTCTCCTACCCATGACTAAAAATTACTAATTGCCATTTTCAGAAATGGAGGCTAAATTCATTCCCCCAAAACTCACTGCTGTCAAGTCAGATCTTACCCATAGCAAACCCTCCTTGGTTTTCCGAGGTGGTATCACTACAGAAGTAGATTGCCCAATCTTCCTTCTGAGGAGTGACTGGTGGGTTTGAACCACCAGCCTTTGGTTAGCAGTCAAGTGCCTTAGGCACTATGCCACCAGAGCTTTCTTATTTAATAGGCTTTTGAATTAGATTATTAATCAGAGTAGCAACCTCTTTGCCAAATTCTTACCACCTATTTCTCCTCCTTTCAGATGATTCTTGATGCTACTGCCAATTATCTTCTCAAGAAATAAAAATATATTTGAGATATCATCACATCTATCTATTGACTCCTCTTTGCTTACAGACCAGTGGCCAGATTCTTTGCCATGGCATAAAAGGTCTATCACAATATATCATTATACATTTATCATAAGGTATCACTATACATTTACAGACTTAGAAACCCTATGGAACAGATCTCCAGCATCACTTGCCATATCTTGGTGGCTTGCATTTTGCTATTATGCTAAAAGCTATGCCACCACCATTTCAGATATTGGCATGGTCACCCATGTCGGACAAGTTTCAGCAGAGCTTCCAGACGAAGACATGAGGGCACTGATAGAATTCTAGCCTTCCGTGCAGGAGATTCCAGTTTAATTCATAGCAAATGCACCTCACGTGCTGCCAAAACTAATGTGTGGATATTGTGTGTTGGTATGACACTAAAAAGATGTCAGTGGAACTTGCAGACTATGACAAGAAAGCAAGAGCTACTGATCTAGTTTTGAAAATCAGCCACTGAAAATCCTAGGGATTGCATAGTGCCTAAGGCATTTGACTGCTAACTAGAGGACTGGTGGGTCATACCCATCAGCCACTCCTCGGAAGGAAGGTTGGGCAATCTACTTCCATAGTGATACTGTCTCAGAAACCCAAGGAGGGGTCACTATGAGTTGGATCCAACTCGACGGCAGTGAGTTTTTTTTTTTTAACTGTCTAATATTGTGCTAGAAGATGAGCCTCCTAGGTTGGAAAGAACTCAAAATACACAGAGGTCACAACAATTCACTCGAGCATACCCATGACCATGAACCATTGGAACTACCTGACAAGTAATTCAAAAGAATTATATTTAGGTACTTTCAATGAATTGAGAGCAAGATCATGGTAAACTTACAAAATCAAGGAAAGCACTGAGAAAATTAAGGAAAACACAGAAAACCTCTAGAACAATTTAGGAAAACAACTCAAAAAGAGACTAACAAAATAATTGAAAAATCAGAAATCATAAAAAACAACAAATACAAATCCAGAAGATTAATACTAAGATTTCAGAAATAGATAAAACATTAAAAGGGCAACGGAGTAGAATCAAATCGATAGAAGACAGAATTACTGAATTTGAGACAAACTTGTCAATACTATTTTGTTAAGGAATTCTGATTGCACAAAATGATCAAAATAAAATGGAGAAAACTAAGATTCATGTATGGAACACTATCAAGAGGAATTACATATGTATGAAAGAAATCCCAGAACAGAAAGAGACAAATAAAATCATCAAGAAAATTGTTGAAGATTTGTTGGAAGAGAACTTCCCTGATAGATGAAAGACAAGCAGATATCCATTCAGGCTCAAAAAGTCCTAAACATGATAGACCCCAAAACAAAATCACCAAGACACATCATAATCAAGCTTACCTCAAACCAGGTCTTTGCATATTTCATTGTAATACTTTACTTTGTCTTCCAGAGAGTGGCTGGTGGGTTTGAACTGCCAGTCTTCTGGCTAGCAGTCAAATGCCTTAGGCATAGTTGATTTTAATATTTACAACACTGGAACTCAGCAGTGGTGTACAAAAAACAAAACAAAACAAAAAACAAATTCACTGCTGTCAAGTTGGATCCCACTCATAGTGACCCCTCCCTGGGTTTCCGAGGCAGACTAATCTTTAAAAACAGATTGTAGAAGGTTATTACTAGTTAACTATGACACATCAAGTACAATTTCTCCCAGAGATTTCTGCAACTTTTGAATGGACCTGTAGACTCTATCTATAGCATACATTAGAGCAAAACTCTTTCAAGGTATTTCCATTTCATGACTGCATGACTAAGCTCACTGCTCTTAAGACAAATATATCAAAGGATATTGTACCTATAGGTCAAATTTCCATGATTAGTATGAAATTTTACTGCCCATAGAATTTAAAATGGACCTTTTCATCTTAGGTTCAAAGTTTGAAGAGGCTGATCTGTGAGTTTTCCTTTTGTCTGCACTGATTATATTGCTCTTGAAAAAAGCTACATTTTTAGCTTTGAAGCCTTGAATCCTGATTTAGCCAAAGAAGTGAATAAGAGAAAGAGCTTCAGTGAGGTGTTCATTTACAGAACAGCCTGACCTGATTTGGGGGCTGAGTGGGAAGGAGAGAATTTTTAATTCCTGTTAGTGCCATTGGGAAGAACAGGGCACTGTCCCCCTAAAAATGGAATTAATACAAAATTCACAAAAGACTAATGGCAATCCTCCACAATTATTTTTTCAATCATTCTAACCATCTGAGATAAATTCCAAGAGATAATGTCAGATGGTTAGAAAATTCTTATACTTTCTTCACATCATTCAGGTCCCCTAAAAAATTCAATGATTTCCTCAATAACACTCCCTACCATTTCTTTCCTAAAAAAAGTTTGTGATATCAAAAGGAAAAAGGAAATCAAGTAAGAAATCAAAATGGGTTATAATAGTCCATCAGATATGAACTTACACCTGCATTTCAGTTTGATACCAATATGACTTCTTTCAAGGAAACTTCCCATTTTACAAATAGATTTTGTTTTCAAATAGAATTTATTACATCATAATTCCTATATTTCTCTTGTTATAAAAGTTACTATTATACATCAGCATTCATACCATACCAGCAGGGGGCCAAAATAATCCTGTTTCTAAAAACTATTCATAATCTTTACTATCACAGATCCCTGTTCCATAAATGGAAATATGGAAGGTGAAAAATGAATAAATTGTATGACAATTATATAAAAGTTTAAGAAACAATACAGTACTGATATTTCCCAGTTTCAATTATATTGCTTGTTTCTGAAAAGATATCTTAACAAATTTTACTTTTCATCATATAGTAATTTGTGTTATGAGTGTCAAACTATCTTAAACTATATATTTTAAGAGTAAGTATTTTGTATATGTATCTGCAGTTTTGGGGTAGAAATTGTATTTATATATACAAATATAAAGTGATAAACGATCTTCAACAAATGCTAAAACAATACTAAAATAAACCTGTTATAATATCTTAATTTTAGATTTTATTTTTATAAGTACAAATAATGTTTATTTCATTAATACCTTTATCCATTGAATTATGTTTTGTCTTACAGAAATACTGTAAATCCTTCTTAAGAAATAGAACTTTCAGAACATTGAAATCCCTACTGCTTACTCTCCTTCATGCACATTAAATAACTATGGTAATAAATTCCTTGTTTATTATTTTCATAAATGCTTTTATAGTTTACATTATATGTATATATGTATATCTGTGAATAACATTAGTATTGTTTGCAGGTTTTTAAAATTCATGTTTACTATTATCTAATTATCTTTCTTGGGAGCTCTGGTGGTGTAACGCCACCAGGCATTTGACTGCTAACCAGAAGGCTGGTGGTTCAAATCCACTAGCCACTCCTCAGAAGGAAGGTTGGGCAATCTACTTCCACAGAGATTGCTTAAGTATCCTTCCTAAACTTTTTCTCCAATCACTGAATTTTTGCAATTCTCCAGGTTAGTTAGTATATCTAATTTTAACTGCAGTATGATATTTACACCTGTGGATATAAGAAATCCATTATAGTATTCTATTAATTAACATTTTTCCCAATCTTGAGTATTCAATAATGCTACTATGAATATTCCCATATACTTCTTGTCTACATTTCACAGGTATGACAATCCCTCCGGTGTTTATAACTACAAGTGGAATCACTAAGCCTTAGAATACAGACTTCTTCTTCTTAACACAGTATTGTAAAATTACTCTGAAAGTAATTGTGCTTATTGACTCTAAAATCAACTTTGTGTGGAGCTTATTTCTTTAGACTTTAAAAGTTTGTTAATCTGATAGTTGTTCAATTATATGCCAGTCATTTTAATTTTCATTTCCCTATTGAGACTAAGCACCCTTTCATAGGCTTATCATCACTTCATAATTTCAATGGAAAAAATTTATTTGACCATATTCTATTGTATCATTTATCACCTTTTTATTAATTCGTAAGAGTTTTTAAATTATTTTTCTGCATGAAAATGCATTTTTAGTTTGTCTTTTAACCTTTCTTTGGTGTCTTTTTATTGTAGAAATTTTTAATTTTAGTTTATCAGATTTGTCAATATTTCCCTTTGTGGCTTATGCTTCTTGTTAATTCAACAGCAAGTAGAAATGTTTTTAGGTAGCTTCACCTTGGGAAGAAATTGAGAGTTAAAAAGAGGTATAGTATGGATAGTAAATTAAAGACTGACAGAATATATAGCATTCTTGCTTCTGAACTTTTGGCTAATGCATACTTTTGCCATTTCCAAGTGACTTTTTGAATCAGTGCAAAAAACCTCAGGTTTTCTATACCTTGAGATCCTCAGCAGTTTGAAAAAGTTGAGCTAACATTTTCATGGTGATTTTTTTTTTTTTTTCTCAATTTACTAGCAATTGTGACATCCCACTATTATAATTGCTCAACTTGCTTATTTCCACCAAGGATGTGGCATTTTCATCTTGCATAAAAATAGGTTATGGATCAAGAGTGAATATGAAACATCCTGGGCCAGTGAAAGAAGGCAGCAATTCAGTGAACTGCATATTTATTGGGCTTCCTTTAAAGTGATGATGATTCTGTCCGTGAAGAACCACACTAACCTTTCCCAGGACAACAAGGCTCCAAAGTTGTCACCCTAAGAAAACACACTAATATGAGGCTCCCTGCGTGGAGGGCCTTTATCTTAGCCAAAGTCTACCAGCAGCTATTACTCTCTTTAAAGTCTCATCTTCCTTACCATATGGGACAGCTATGATTTTCTGAGCATTTACGATCCACTACTACTCTTCTTTAATTCTGACAAATGACAACCATTTTTTCTGTCATTATCTCAGCCCTTTTCTATCTTTAACACTAATTCTTCCAATTCTTAATATCTGTAGGGTCAAAAATACCCTTTATCTTCCCCTCCCTAATGAGCTCCTTTTCAATCTAATTTTATCTATACTGCATGCAGCAGAAATTTCCCAAAAGTTTCTGCATTTGGATGGTTTTCTTTGCTAGCATCTGATGCTGATGCAAGATATTTTCTATATTTGAAATACCTGATTTTTAAAAAATTAGGATAGAAGGTGAATAGATTTCAATGTATATTTTAAAATATCCACAATTTTCCAGAGGTGGGATCAGTCTAATTTTTGTTTTTTGAGGCTGTGTGCTTATTTATTAATTTTTTGATTACTTATTTTTCTTTGTGTAGCTGTTAACATATAAATTTATATTCCTAATATTAACAAATTGTCCATAAACCAAACACCCCAAATAAACACAATGGTGACTTTACACTTTTGCCCTCTTATCATTAAGTCTATGATCTGTTTTGTTTTTTGTTTTGTTTCACTTTTCTAAATTTTAGAATACTTTCTAAAAACAAAACTAGCAAACATAAATATATTTCAATGCCTATAAAAGAACTGATCCTGCAGTCAGCCAAAATCTTATAAGAACATGTATCTAACACTTTTGACAGGTAAATGCCTGACTGCCATTGCCCTGTTCCATCTTCAGTCCCTGTTATTATTTTTTGTTGTTAGATGTCACCGAGTAGACTCTGACTCATAGTGACTTTATGTACAGCAGAATGAAACACTGCTCGGTCTTGTGCCAGCCTCACCTTTTTCATTGATCCTCCATTTTGCCCAGCATGATATCCTTCTCCAGGGAATGCTCTCTGTGATAGTTGGAGCTGTGTGTCAACTTGGCTGGACCACAATTCTGTGTGGTTTAAGCAGTTGTGATGTGGTTATTCCTATGATGGTATCAGATAAATATGTTTTGAGCAGCCAATCCACTGAAAGGAAGTTTCCCTAGGGGTGTGGCCTGCTTCCAGTATATTTATGGACATCCCAGGAAAAGAGACATTCTTCTGTGGATCAAGATTCTGTTGTGCTGCCTACAACTGTCTGTGAGCGAACAATACACCATTCAGCCTGGAGATCTTGGATTCGTCATTTGTTGGAGTCAACAGCCAGTATACTGCTTCTAACCTTGAGCTCCTCAGCCCCTGCAGCTGCAAGAGTCAGGAAAAGCCTCCAGATTGACGTTTGATCCAAGAACTTTGGACTTGCCAGCTTCTATAAGTGTGCGAGCCATTTTCTTAAGATAATTTCTATATATATATATATAAGCTTTACTGGTTTTGTTTTTCTAGAGAATCCAATCTAACACAGTCTCTTATTACAACATGACCAAAGTAGGTGAGATGAAGACTGTCCATTCTCACTTCCAAGGACCATTCTGGCTGCACTTCCTCCAAGACAGATTTGTTAGTTCTTCCGGCAGACCATGGTACTTTCAGTATTCTTTGCCAACACCAAAACTCAAAAGCATCAACTCTTCTTTGATCTTCTTTGTTCATTGTCCAGCTATCACATGCGTATGAGACAATTGAAAATACTATGGCTTGGGATAGGTGCACCTTGGTCTTCAAAGAGACAGCTTTGCTTTTAAGCACTTGAAAGAGGTCTTTTGCAGCAAATTTGTCCCATGCAATACATTGATGTCTTGACGGCTGCTTCCATTGGTGTTGCTTGTGGAAGCAAGTAATATGAAATATTTAACAACTTCAATCTTTTCTCCATTTATTATGATGCTGGTTATTGGTCTAGTTATGAGGATTTTCATTTTCTTTATGTTGAGATGTAATCCATCCTGCAGAGTGAAGTCTTTAATCTTCATCAGTAAGTGCTTCAAGTCATCCTCACTTTCAGCAAGCAAAGTTTGTCTGTGTATTGCAGGTTGTTAATGAGTCTTCCTCCAATCGATGTTCATCCATTTCAGAAAGTGGTATATGATCAAGAACCAATGGTATTAAAGGAAGAAGTTGAAGCTGCATTGAAGGAATTGGCAAAGAAGAAGGCTTCAGGAATTGAAAGAATACCCATTGAGATGTTTCAACAAACGATGTTGCACTGGAGGCACTCACTCGGTTATGCCAAGAAATTTGGAAGACAACTACCTGGCCAACTGATTGGAAAATATCCATATTTGTACCCACTCCAAAGAAAGGTAATCCACAGAATGTGGAAACTATCGAACAGTATCATGAATATCACACACAAGTAAAATCTTGCTGAAGATTATTCAAAAATGGTTGTAGCAGTATATTGACAGAGAACTTCCAGAAATGCAAGCTGGATTCAGAAGAGGATGTGGAACGAAGGATTCATTGCTGATGTCAGATGGATCTTGGCTCAAAGCAAAGAATACCAGAAAGACGTTCACTTTTTTTTTTTTTTTTTTTTATTGACTAAACAAAAGCATTTGATTGTGTGGATCATAACAAATTATGGATAACATCGAGAAGAATGGGAATACCAAAACACTTGATTGTGTTTATCAGGAACCTATGCATAGACCGGGAGGCTGTTGTTTGAACAAATCAAAGGGATAGCACATGGTTTAAATTCAGGAAGGGAGTGTGTCAGGGTTGTGTCCTTTCACACACTTATTCAATCTGTATGCTGAACAAATAATCAGTGAAGCTGGACTATGTTAAGAAGACCATGGCATCAGGATTGGAGGAAGACTCATTGTCAACCCTTTAATTATATTGCCTTTCAGTTCTATCAGAGGCTATCATTGTTATCAGCTTCAATGTTTCTCTGGTTCAGTAAATTAAGAGTTGGGAGTATTTGTCAATGATAACTATTTATAAAAATTCAGTGTATGTTCCTCAAAACAGTGCTGTCCAAAATACAGGATTACTTGGTGACTTTAGGGGTCTTTGTATCCAATTTGCCTTTAAGCCAATAGTATTGACACATGAAAACTCTCCACATCCAATTTTATCCAGTAAACATGACCTTCGTCAAGACAGAACTTATATGTGATGCTTGGTCTAGTGAGCATTTTTAAAAGTTCATACTGAGTCACATTTTACTTCAAGTTAACTATTCTCTGAAGCCACTGCATAAAGCATATTGGTTACAATATCATTGATAGTTCCCTTCATTAGACGGGTAGAGAGAAGGGATAAAACAGTATAAAAGACATTAAAGTTGTGAAATGTTGTTAAATTCAATTAGACCTAATAGGTTTTCTATAGTTCCATATAACTTTTTAAACATAAAGTGTCATTAACTACTAACAAGTTACTTTCCTCTTTTTATTTTGTATACCTTTTTCTTTTTTTCCTTACTTCATTCCACTGGCTGGAATCTCCACTACAATTTTTCATAAAAATAGAGTAGACATCATTGCCTTTTTCTTGATCATGGAAAGAAAACATTCAGTGTTTTATGATTAAATATGATTTTGACTATTTTTTCCTTGGTAGATGACTTTTATTTTCCTTGCTTTTCTGAGCATTTTCAAGTATAATTTTTAATTTTGACAATGCTTTCTCCATATCAACTGAAATGCTCATATGAGTTTTATCCTTTATTCTGTTAGTGTGGTAAATGAAATTTTATTGTTTTATTAATGTCATGTGCCCCTGACACAAGCCACAATATTTCCAATCACTTTGTATGCATGTGAGAGCTGGACAATGAATAAGGAAGACCGAAGAAGAGTTGATGCTTTTGAGTTGTG
>NW_006921633.1:5521894-5551976 GCF_000298275.1 Orycteropus afer afer | reverse complement strand
GTGATAAATTCCACTTTGTTACATTCAATTTACTATTATTTTGTTAAAGTTATTTTAATTTATATTCATGAAGGAGTTGGTATTTAAATGTCTTTTCTTATAAAGTCTTTGTCTGGTTTTGGTTTTAGAATAATTCTGGCCTAATAAAATGATTTGGGAAATATATATGTGTGTAAAATTAGTATTCTTTCTTTCTACTAGATTCATTTGGATTAATGTTAACTTTATGTTTAGGTTTTTAATTGTAAATTAAACATTTTTAGTATTTTTATCGAGGATCCATGCTCTTGGCCAAACACTATTTGTGATTTGTCAGTTCCAATCATAGTCAATTACACAGCTTTTCCTGGCAGGCCTCATGGAGAAAAAACGCCCTCTCCACACAAGACTTGGCATACAACCATTGCTCTGAAGGTAGGGACAGTCAAGGACTCAGGCTAACCCCCACCCCCAACACACACACAAACACACACACACACAGCTGACCATGCTGTTATACATACCTTCCTTTATAAGCCAGGGACCTCCAGTTGAAGGCTACTTTATTGGGGTCTTTGAGCAGAGTACTTCCTCATGTACTTCTACTGAAACTTTATGGGGTTGGAGGAGGCTTTGAAGATACTTTTCCTAACTATGAAGCAAAATTACCTTTCTACTCTTAGTCCCTTCCTCTCTGTTCTCCCAATCCTAGGTCTATAAAGGTGCAGGAAACTGCTACCTTGGCAGTGAGACATCTTCCACATTTGCACTTATTCAACTGACCCTCAAAATGGTGCTTGAAAATGGAACAGGTGGGAGTAGGTGCTTTTTTTTCAGGTTACCATCTTGCTTTTACTAGTGTAAAACTGATTAAAGGCTTGACAGTTACTTTCATGATGGTTTATTGTCTTAATTACCACTCTGTCATCTAGCAGCTCAACTCAACTCTGTCTTAGCTCTATGATTTGTATAGACTAATCAGAGTTTGTATTTACTTGTGAGCAATGTTATTAATTAATTCAGAATTTTTTCGATATCATTCATGTTTTCAGATTTCAATAAATTAGACCATATCAATTCTGATATGTTTTGGTGTAAGTCTATCATCCTGCTATTGTTTTTCCTTGTTTCCTGATATTCTTTACTACTTATAGTTTACTTTCCTGCTTTATTTTGATAATTTTTAGAAGCTCTGGTAGCATAGTGCCTAAGGCACTTGACTGCTAACCAGAAGGCTTGTGGTTCAAACCCACCAGCCATTCCTTGGAAGGAAGTTTGGGCAATCTACTTCCGTAGTGATATCGCCTCAGAAACCCAAGGAAGGGTCACTATGAGTTGTATCCCTTTTTTGTCATGAATTTCTTCATAATATTCATTTATTATTTTTAAATTATCTTTCTAATTTAGTGATTTTCCCTATTTTATTTCTGATATTGGTAATTTAGTTTGTCTCTATTTCTTTTTTATAATCAGCTTTATTGACACCCATCTCATTTCTTATTTTTGTTGCTTACATCTTCTCATTTTTTTCCTTTGATCAGCTTTATTGATCCTTATCAATTTTATTGATTCTTTAAAATAAATCACAATATATGATATTTTTAATTTTCTTTTGTCTGTTTTTTATTTCCAACATTATTTCTTATACTAATTTATTTCTTCTAACTTGTCTAGCTTTTTATTTTCTAGCTTTTTTTTATCATTGATTTGGATCTTTTTACTTACTAATATAAACACTTTAAATTACAATTTTCCTTCTAAGCACTGACTGAGTTGTACCCACAGGTTTTGACTTATATTGGACAGTTCTGCATGATATAGTATCTCCTGAGGCTAGTTGATATTAGGCCTCTAGGTGAGTCTTTTCTGGTCTGACTAGACCTCCTCACCTACTAACACAAATCCGTAGATGTGGACAGGAAGTCCCAGACAAAGGTAACACAGTTACTCCAAGAGTTATTCTCCATAGCCAAGGACAAAGGAAACCTTACTTAGAGTAAACCTGAACCAGTATCTCTCAGGCCAATTTGAATTGATTTATAATGTTCAGGTCTTTCATTCTCCCACTAATTAATTGTATGTCTACTTATGATTTGGTTCTCTAGTGCCACTCTAACAGGAATATACCACAAATGGATAGTTTGACCAAACAGGGATTTATTATCTTACAGTTTAGGAGGCTAGAAGTCTGAGTTCAATGTGCTGGCTCTAGGGGTTGAGTGAAAGCCCTTGATCTTGGCTTCAGCTCTGCCTCTTTCTCCCAGCCCACTGGAGCTAGGGATGTCTCTTCACTCAGGTAGCTGCTGACTGCTAAAGCAGACAAACCCAAGGTCAATAAGTAAAATTATACAGTACCAAAATTATGAAGCAACACAGCACAAAACTACATCCATCTGCCACACCACTCAAAACCATGGCTTGGCCAAACTGACACACAACTTTAACTACTACAGGTAGAGAGTGTTTTTCATTGATTCTCAACTGAGATTTTTAAAATTCAAAGAATTTTTTTCTTTTAGATTCTGTTGTGGATTAAATTATGCTAGTATGATCTTGAATATATCCCTCCTGAATTTAGAGATCATCTAAAGAATAGATTTGATGCATTGAACACCAGTGACCGAAAGCCAGATGAATTATGGGAAGATATCAAGAACATTATCCATGAAGAAAGCAAGAGATCACTAAAAAGACAAGAAAAGAAGAGAAGACCAAAGTGGATGACAAAGGATACTCTGAACCTTGCCCTTGAGCGGAGAATCACTAAAGCAAATGGAAGGAATGAAAAGGTAAAAGAGCTGAACAGAAGATTTCAAAGAGCAGCTCGAATAGACAAAGCCAATTACTATAATGAAATGTGCAAAGACCTGGAGTCTGAAAACCAAAAGGGAAGAACACGCTCAGCATTTCTCAAACTGAAAGAACTGAAGAAAAAATTTAAGCCTCGAGTTGCAATATTGAGAGATTCTATGGGCAAAATATTGAATGATGCAGGAAACATCAAGAGAAGATGACAGGAATACACAGAGTCACTGTACCAAAAAGAACTGATTGATCTTCATCCATTTCAGGAAGTGGCATATGATCTAGAACCAATGGTAATGAAGGAAGAAGTCAAAGCTGCAATGAAAGAACTGGTGAAGAACAAGGCTCCAGGAATTGATGGCATACCAATTGAGATATTTCAACAAACAGATGCCCCATTGGAGGCACTCACTCAGTTATGCCAAGAGATTTGGAGGACAGCTACCTGGCCAACTGACTGGAAGAGATCCATATTTGTGCCCATTCCAAAGAAAGGTGATCCCACAGAATGTGGAAATTATAGAACAATATCATTAATATCACATGCAAGAATGATCTTACTGAAGATAATTCAGAAACGTTTGCAGCAGTATTGACAGAGAACTTCCAGAGGTTCAAGCCAGATTCAGAAAAGGACGTGGAACAAGGGATATCATAGCTGTTGTCAGATGGATCTTGGCTCAAGGCAGGGAATACCAGAAAGATGTTGACTTGTGTTTTATTGATTATGCAAAGGCATTTGATTGTGTGGATCATGACAAATTATGGACAAAATTGAGAAGAATGGGAATCCCTGAGCACTTGATTGTATTCATGAGGAATCTGTACCTTGACCAGGAGGCTGTCGTTCGAACAGAACAAGGGGACACTACATGGTTTAAAATCAAGAAGGGAGTGTGTCAGGGTTGTATTCTGTCTCCACACTTATTCAATCTATATGCTGAGAAAATAATCTGAGAAGCTGGATTATATGAAGAAAAATGTGGTATCAGGATTGGAGGAAGAATCATTAACAACCTGAGATATGCAGATGATACAACTTTGCTTGCTGAGAGTGAGGATGACTTAAGGCACCTACTGATGAAGGTTGAAGAATACAGTCTGCAGTATGGATTACATCTCAACATAAAGAAAACAAAAATCTTCACAACTGGACCAATAAGCAGCATCACAATAAATGGAGAGAAGATTGAGGTTGTCAAGGAATTCACGTTGATTGGTTCTACAATCGATGCCAACGGAAGCAACAGTGAGGACATTAGACGACGTGTAGCATTGGGAAAGTCAACTGCGAAGGAACTGTTTCAAGTGCTGAGGAGCAAGGATATCTCATTGAGGACTAAGGTGCGCCTGACACAAGCCATGATATTTCCAATCGCCTGGTATGCATGTGAGAGCTGGACAATGAATAAGGAAGACCGAAGAAGAGTTGATGCTTTTGAGGTGTGGTGCTGGCGGAGAATGCTGAAAGTACCATGGACTGCTAAAAGAACTAACAGATCTGTCCTGGAGGAAGTGCAGCCAGAATGCTCCTTGGAAGCAAGAATGGCCAGACTTCATCTCACCTATTTTGGTCATGTTGTAAGAAGGGACCATTCCCTGGAGAAGGATGCCATGCTTGGTAGGGTGGAGGGTCGACGAAAGAGGGGGAGGCCTTCAGGGAGATGGATTGATACAGTGGCTGCGATGATGGGCTCGAGTACAGCATGGATTGTGGGGCTGGCGCGGGATCGGGCAGTGTTTCATTCTGCTGTGCATGGGGTTGCTATGAGTAGGAAATGACTCGACGGCACTTAACAACAACAACAACATCTAAAATATGTAGTGAAGTTCTGGTCCCTGTATCAGTGGATGTGATTTGGTTAGGAAATAAGTTTTTCTTTTGTTATGAACTTATACCAGAGTAAAGTTGGCCCTAAACGCAATCATTTTTTGAGTTACAGAAAAGGTAGTCTAGATACAGAGACACACAGAAGGGTAAGACATCATACAGAGGCAGACAAAATGCAGGTTCACCTACACCCCAGGAATATGAATAATTGTTACAGTTACTAGAAAAGAAATCGATTTAAAAAAAAAAAAACTGACCTTCCCCTAGAGCTATATCCCGATTTGAACTATTGGTCTCCTGAAATGTGAAGAAATAAATTCTTGTTCCTTAGAGTTACCCATTTATGGTATTACATATATATATATATATATATATATGACAGCACAAGATAACAGGTTTAAACAAAATTGACAATATTAATTCAATAAACACATTTCTAATAGCTTAGAGAATTTTAAATCTTCTGATGTTATATAACACTTAATATGAGTAATATTTAAAAGCTACCTCTCAAAAAAATAAATAAATAAATAAACTACACCAAATCATAATTGTAATAGTAGTAGCAGGTCATTTTATACTGATTAGATAGTTAAAAACATAATCTTTCGATTTTGACAGTGTTCCTAGTAATTTATGAGGTAAGCAGTATTAATTTAGTCACCATTACTTTGGGTTGAAAAGGAGAGAAACTGACTTATTCACAGTAGAGCAGACAAAAAGACCTTCCATATTTGGTGGTGAAATCATTCTTAAGGAATCCTTTGGATTAGAAAGGATTGGAGTCAACTAGTTGAAAGTTGCCTTAGCTTTTCTAGGTTGAGAGAAAATTTTGTAAGAAAATGAGAAGAGAATCGCAATCCAAGGAGAAGAGTGTGAGAGATTTGCTATACATTAATTTTCTACTGTGCGGTGACAGATTGTCACAAACGGTGGATATAGTAATACAAATATATTCTCTTACAGTTCTGGAGGTCAGACATATGAAGTCAGTTTCATTGGGCTAAAGTAAAGATATCAGCAAGGCTGTTTCCTTGGCTTATTTTTGAGTTTCTGGAGGCTACCTGCATTTCTTGGCTTATTACCACTTCCTTGCATCATTTACCCTCATGATGTCATCAGCACACATATTCTCTTCCTCTATAGTCAAATCTCCTTTTACCTTCTTCTTATAAGGATGCTAGTGATTACCTTTAAGACCCAGAAGGATAATCTAGGATTATCTCCCCATCTCAAGATCCTTAAATTATTTACATCTGCAAAATCCCTTTTGCCAAATAAAATAACATTCATAGGTTTACAGATTAGAGCTAGGTGTCTTTGGGGGCTGTTATTCAGTCTATCTTACTATACCCCTATATTTGCAGCAATATGCTAATATTTTCTCCACACTGAAAATGTGTTTTGTGTTATTATTTGTGGTTCTTTACTAGTTAAAATAAGTGTGTTCCTCAAACCAATATAAAACTTTTTACACTTGTGTCATCTGTAATTAAAGAGTAAAGGAATGGTATTTAAAATAAAATGATCTTAATTTATCAAACTGTAATTGGTATTTTACTGACATTTCTCATTTTGTGGTTAACTGGATATTCCATTTTGCTGTGCCATCCCAAGCTGAAATAAAATCATGCAATGTTAATGCTCATAATGCACAAATCTTTCTTAAATACATATATATTAGGTGACTTGACAAAAAGTGTATTGACATCTCAGAGAAATAATTTTCTTTAGAAATTAACCCAAAAGAAAATATTCAATTGGATTTTGAAATACTATTTTAAACAAATAATATGTATTTTAATAATAGATAGTGATAAATATTAACTTTTATAAGAGAAAAGCTAAATTAGAAGAACATTGCTGTAAATCAGGGACACAAAGGAAGCAAGTTCAATGTATAAAACACATTTATGATTATTTTACCATTTATGTTTAAAATGTTAAGATTTCTTATACCTGAAAATTCTGTTCTTTCTACTTTCAGCCATTTTCTTTGTCCTGACAACTACACAATCTTAGTTCAGGTATTACAAATTGAAGCCTGTAAAGAAATCACTTCTTAATGCCCATCGGTATTGACACCACATCAAATTGTGTACTATTTTAGTACTAACCTCAGATTAATCTGAAAAAAAGATATTTAGCCTCAGAAAACAAGTAACCAAGCTGAAGTTCTTTGCAATTCTCAGTTTGGAGTCTAAATGTATACTCATCACTGTTCTTAGGTTGAGAAATTAGAATTAACAGGAACAACAACAACAACAACAAAAACAGGTACTGGCAGCAAAGCTTCATGCACAGAGAGAGAGAGAGAGGGAGAGTGATTTGCCATCAAGTTGACTTTGACTAGAAGTGACCTTATGTAAAACAGAATAAATCATTGCCTGGTCTTGGCTCATTCTCAGGATTGTCGTGTATTCAGGTCCATCATTGCAGCTATTGTGCCAATCCATTTCACCAAGGTTCTCCTTCACCCTCATGAGCCCCCTACTTCACTGAACATGATGTCCTCCTCCAGTAACTGACGCTTTCTAATGACATATCTAAAGCAAGTGAGTCAGATAGTGTTCTATTTCATCCAGATATTTATTTAAAAGTAGGTAACTAGGCCTTTCTTTCTAGTTGTCTTAGTCTAGAAGTCCTGTTGAAACCTGTCCATTAAGGGCAACCATACTGGTATTTGAAATACCAGTGGCCCAGCTTCCAGTATCATAGCAACAGTCAAGCCACCACAGCCAAACAAACTGACAAATAGGTGGTGGTCATATAACATAACATAATAAAAAGTAACATTATACACTTGATTACTCCACTGTCATCACTTGCTAGTGTAGAATTAAGGGAAAATAAATCACAACACCTAATGTTGTCTCTTACTAAATAGATCTAAAAGAGGAATGTTAACTTTCAGTGTGTCCAGGAAGCTATTGATAAAATACTTCAGTTCTTAGGGGAACCTGTGTCATTAATGAGAAGGAAGAATTAAAAAAAAAAAAGTCATGAACACATTGACATTACAAAATTAAGACAGCTATGTTCTTTTTGTATGCCATCGAGTCAATTCTGACTCATGATGACCCTATAGGACAGAGTAGAGTTGTCCATAGGGTTTTCTAGGTAAAAATATGGAAGAAGACTACCAGGTCTTTTCTTCTGCTGAATGCCTGGGGAGTTCAGACCACAGACTTTTCAGTGAGCATTTTAAAAAGGAAGAGGGGAAGGAACTTAGGAGGTGGGTCTAACCAAACTCAGTAAAATTGTACTTGACTAAAAAGTCTGTGATCCTACTTGATGACAAAATTTGTGAAAAATTAATATATTTTTTAATGTTTCTTAAATAATTCATTTAAGTTTGTAGAAGACATGAAGATGAATTGGAGACTTCCAGGAAGATGGTGCAATTGTAGTTGTAGACAACCTACACAGACACTCTTCTACACAGAAAAGAGAAACTAATTGACACAGATACACAAGATAATCCTGAAGCCCTGAGCTTGGAAAGGAATGGTACAGAAGTGGATTAAATACCAGCTCAGAAGGAAGCCTGGGCAATCTACTTCTGTAGAGATATTGCCTAGGAAACCCAAAGAGGGGTCACTATGAGTCAGAATCAACTTGACAACAGTGAATTTGGTTTTAGTTTGAATAGAAGAACTTGGATGAAAACAGTTAATAAGGAGATAAACAAAGCTCTGGACTGTCAGCAATCCTGATTGCATGGGTAGTGTGAGTATTTCCAAGTGGTAGGACCTGAGCATTAACTGAAAAATTGGTCCTGCTCACAAAAGGCTACATGGACAACTGTACTGGTGGCTGACAACTAAAAAGGAAAAGAGCAAAAGAGACATATTAAGCTGTGTACTTTTGGCTGTCTACAAGGTGCAGCCATTTTGAATACTTACAATTGGTGCAGCCATTTTGGATATTTATAGTGGCAGTGTTCCTGTTCTGGTACCGGAGACCTAAGAATAGGCTCCACTTGCCTAGGATGGAACAGGTAGGCATACTGGAGGCTGACAACCAGAAAAATTTGATATTCCCCTTGTTACTCTTATACCCCACAACCTCTTGGTGAATAGAGGTGGGGTCATCCCCCACCTCCACTCATCTTCTGGACTGGCAGTAATCCCATCTCAGTCTGTTTGCTCTGATGGAGCCTGGTTGCCCTGTCCAGCCTCACACCCCCTGGATTTTTTTTATTTTCTTTGCCTTTTTCCTTGTTCTCATCTTTTTCTTCCTTGTGGTTCTTCCAATTTCTTTTTGCATTTTTCTCATTTTTTTTCTTTAATATTCATTTGCTTTAGCTCTTATATCTTCTACCCCCACCCCCAGATATTGTGGTTTATTTTTTTAACTCTTTATTTAAAATTTATATTTCTTTTCTCTTTTAAAAATATTTCTTTAAATATTTCTTCTTATTTATTGACTTTCTTTTTTTTTTTTCTTTCTCTTTTTGATGATTGATCCTGTGTGTTTATGTTGTGTATGTTTTTTGTCCTTTGGTTTCTACTTTTTTTTTTTTTTTTAATTTAAGGGCCACCACTTGCTTCTGCACCAACTGGCCAATGAAACACAACAGCCAAAACAAGCTTGAATCATCCTTAACTGCTCTTCACAAACAACTAACAGAGGTCTGTGCACCCACTCTCATTCTCTATCACACCCAGCAGAAGAAAGGTGGTGAGTGTTAAGTGCTGCCAACTAGTGAATAAAGGATCACAGTACCTGCTTATTCAGATATACAAAAACAAAACAAATAATAAAAAAAATTTGGGGCCAATCACACCAATATACAATCACCAATTAAATGCAAATAAAACAGTGTTACAATGTCTCAGGGACAACAGACTACCACAGCCCATAAAAAGAAGTTAGATAAAGTTGTAGAAACAAGGGACCAGGATACAGACCCAGAAAACATCCTAAGGAACAAGTAGCATTGGAACTCCCTGACAAGGAATTCAAAAGAATTATATTTAGGTGCCTTCAATGGATTGGAAGGAAGATCAAGGAAAACACTGACAAATTAAGGAAAACATAGACAAAACTCTAGAACATTTTGAGAAGACAATACAAGAACAAAATGGCAAAATAAATGAAAAACTGGAAATTATACAAATCTTCAGATAGAAATCCAGAAGATTAATACTAAAATTTCAGAAATAGATGACACAATGAATGGACAAAGGAGCAGATTTGAATCAATGGAAGAAAGAATTAGTGATATTGAGGACAAATACCTCAATACTACTTTGGTAAGGGATCAATCAGAAAAAAGATCGAAACAAAATGAAGAAAGCCTAAGACTCATGTGGCATTCCATCAAGAGGAGGAACCTATGTGTAATTAGAATTCCAGAACAGGGAAAGACAAATAAAACCACAAAGAAAACTGTCAAAGATTTGTTGGAAGAGAATTTCCCTGGAATGATGAAAGATGAGAATATATCCACTCAGGATGTTCAATGAACCCCAAATAGGATAGACCCAAAAAGAAAATCACCTGGACATATAATCATCAAACTCACCAAAACCAAAGACAAAGAAAGAATCCTGAAAGCAGCAAGGGAAAAATGAAAAGTTACCTACAAGGGACAACCAAAAAGACTAAGCTCTGATGTCTCAGCAGAAACCATGCAGGCAAGGAGACAATGGAATGGTATATATAAACCTGAAAGAAAAAAAAAAAAAAAATCCAACCAAGAATTATGTAACTAGCAAAATTATCCCTCAAATATGATAGTTAAATTAGAACATTTCAGATAAGCAGAAATTAAGGGAGTTTGTTTAAACAAAACCAACCTTAGAAGGGATGCTATAGGGAGACCTCTGGACAGAGAAACAACAGCAAACAACTACTGGCCATTAACACACATGATGATGTAAACCAGAAACCAACACAGGTATGGAAGTATCCAAAGTATAATAAGCTTACAGGATTGTA
Source organism: Orycteropus afer afer (assembly GCF_000298275.1). Lineage (NCBI taxonomy): Eukaryota > Metazoa > Chordata > Mammalia > Tubulidentata > Orycteropodidae > Orycteropus > Orycteropus afer. The sequence continues at coordinate 5,541,415 of NW_006921633.1, read as the reverse complement.
AACAGGGAAAAGTAGATATCAATTGGCAAATGAGGACAACTACAAACTAAAAAGGGAAAAAAAATAGTGTAGATACAGAACTTCTAAATAGTGAGGAAGTCAAGACAATTGGGAAATAGAAAGTACTCTTTAAAACCTGGGAAGAAAATTATGAATCACAGGTATCCTCAAAGAAAAATAATAAACTTTTGCATCAAAAGAAAAAAGAGAGCAAACACAAATATTTAGCAAATACTAAAACAATAACAACAAAACAATGATAACATGCTTCATAAGCATAATGAGCTCTGACAAAAAATTATATGGAACAACACTATATGGAACAGCAACACTACAAAAAATAAAATAAAATGACAGCAACAAATTCATACTTGTTGATAATTACATTGAGAGTTGCAGACTGGATGACATGACCCATCAATACACTGTCTACAAGAGATATACCTTGGAGACAAATATAAAAATGGACTAAGCATCAAAAGGTGGAAAAAGATATATGAAGCAAATGACAATCAAAAAAGAGCAGGAGTGGCAATATTAATTTCTGATAAAATTTACTTTAAGACAAAACCACTATAAGAGACAATGAAAGCCATTTTACTATGATTAAAGGCTTGATTGAACAAAGGGACATAACAATAATTAATGTCTATGCACCCAATGAAAGAGCCCTAAAGCACATAAGCCAAATTCTTGCAGAACTGAAAAGACAAATAGATGACTCCACAGTCATAGTAGGAGACTTTAATACACTACATTCAATGAAAGATAGAGCAACTTGAAAGAAACTTAACAAAGATGCAGAAGAACTAAACAGTATGATCAACCAACTTGACCTTATAGACATCTACAGAGCATTTCACCAAGCAACAGCACAACATACATTGTGTTCCAGTACACATGGGACATTCTCCAGGATAGACCATATGTTAGGCCACAAAACAAACATCAATAAATTAAAACCATTGAAATATTGCAAAGCATCTTCTCAGAACACAATTATAAATCAACAATAGGAAGGTCGACAAAAAAGAGAAAACACGTGGAAACTGAATAACACTGTCCCTGAAAATGACTGAGTAATAGAAGAAATTAAAACCGAAATTAAAATTTCCTTGAATCAAATGAAAATGAAAACATAACATACCAAAATCAAATCTGACCACAGCAAAAGCAGTGGTCAGAAGGCAATTTAAAGCAATAGATGCACACATTAAAAGAGAAGAAAGAACCAAAATAACACCTTAACCCAATATCTCCAGCAATAAGAAAAAGAGCAGCAAAAACAGCCTACAGTCACCAGAAAAAAATAATAATAAATAATAAAAATCCAGGCAGAATAAATGAAACAGAAAGACAATAGAAAATATCAACACTAAAAGTTGGTTTTTTGAAAAGATTAATAAATTTGACAAACCACTGGCAAACTTAACAAAGGAAAAGAGGGAGAGAATACAGAGAACATGAATAGAAATGAATTGGATGATTCCACAACAGAACCAACTGAAATAAAAAGGAGAGTATCAAGATACTAAGAAGAACTGTACTCCAAAATATTTGAAAATCTGGAAGACGTAGACAGATTTCTAGAAACACACCTACTTAGCTAAACAAACACAGACTTATGTGGAAAATTTGAACAAACACATAGCAAAAGAAAAACTTAAACAGGCTACCAAAAAAAAAAAAGTCCTGGACCAGATGGTTTCATTGGAGAATTCTACCAAATGTTCAGAGAAGAACTGACAATCCTGCTCACGCTACTCCAGAACATAAAAAAGATGAAACCCTCCCAAATGCATTTAATGAAGTGAGCATAACCTTGATACCAAAACCAGGCAAAGACATCACTAAAAAGACAAACATCCTCATGAATGTAGATGCAAAAATCTTAAACAAAATCCTAGCCAATAGACTACAACAACTTATCAAAAAAATAAATAAATAAAACATTATGACAAAGTGGGATTCATACTGGGTAAGCAAAGATGATACAACATTAGAAAAACAATCAACATAATCCATCACATAAGTAATATATAGGAAAAGAGCACATGATCATATCGATCGATGCAGAAAAGGCGTTTGATCAAAACCAAAACACTTTCCTGATAAAAACTCTCAGCAAAATGAGAATAGAGGGAACATTCCTAACATAATAAATGGCATCTATGCAAAACCAACTGCCAGCGTTATTCTCAATGGAGAAAGAGTAAAAACCATTCCACATGGAACAGGAACCAGACAGGGATGCCCTCTATCTCCACTTCTATTCAACATTGTATTGGAAGTTCTAGCCAGGGAAATAAGGCAAGAAAGGGAAATCAAAGGCATCCAAAATGGTAAGGAAGAAGTCAAATTATCACTATTTGCTGATGATATGATCACATACAAGGAGCTCTGATGGTGCAGTACCTATGGAATTTTGAACAGCCATTCAAATACACCAGCAACCTTGAAAAAGAAAGACAGGTCAATCTACTTCTATAAAGATTTTTACCACCTTGAAAACCTAATGGGGGGTCATTATGAGTCAGAATTGACTCAATGGCTATGAGTTTTATGAACTTATACATAGAAAAGCCATGGGATTCAGCAAGAAAACTATAGGAACTAAATGAGAGATTTTGCATAGTTGCAGGATACAAGATCAACATACACAAATCAATTGGGTTCCTTTATATCAGCAAAGTGCGTAGCGTAATGCCTAAGGAACTTGACTGCTAATCAGAAGGCTGGTGGTTCAAATCTACCAGTCACTCCTTGGAAGGAAGGTTGGGCTAGCTACTTCCGTAGTGGTACTGCCTTGGAAACCCAAGGAGGGGTCACTATGTGTCAGATCTGACTTGCCGGCACATAACAACGACAGCAACAACACACCAGCAAAGAGATTGTGGAAAAGGAAATAAGGAAATCAATACCATTACAATAACCAAAACCAAACCAAACTCACTACCATCAAGTCTATCCAACTCATAGCGACCTCTCCTTGGGTTTCCGAGGTGGTATCACTATGGAGGTAGATTGCCCAATCTTTCTTCCAAGGAGTAGCTGGTGGGTTTGAACTGCCAGACTTCTGGTTAGCAGTTAAATGACTTAGGCACTATGCCACCAGAGCTCCTCCATTTACAATAGCTACCAAAAATAAATAAATAAAATACTTGGGAATAAATCTCACTAGAGACACAAAAGGCCTGTACAAAGAAAACTACAAAACATTACTTCAAGAAACCATAAGAAAGCTGCATAAATGGAAGAACATACCATGATTGCAGATGGGAAGATTGATCATTGTGAAAGTGTCAATACTATCCAAAGCAATCTATACATTCAATGCAATCTCAATCCAGATCCCATCAACATTCTTTAAAGATATAGAAAAAACTCAATCACTAATTTTATATAGAAAGGATAAGGAAAAGGAAAGCATTACAGATAAGGAAAGCATTATTGAAGAACAAAGTAGGAGGTCTCACACTCCCAGATATCACAACCTACTATACCACCAAAACAGTCAAAACAGCCTGGTATTGGTACAACAACAGACACATAGACCAGTGAAATAGAATTGAGAACCCAGAATAGATCAATCGATCTATGGCCAGCTGATTTTTGATAAAGGGCCAAAATTCAGTAAATGGGAAAGTCTCTTTCACAAATGGTGCTGACAAAACTGGTTATCCATCTGCATAAAAATGAAACCAGATCCATACCTTACACCATACACAAAAATGAACTCCAGATGGATCAAAACTTAAAATATGAAACCTAAATCTTAAAATTCCTCAAGGAAAAACTAGGGGCAAATTTAGGGGACCTTATACATGGCATAAATAGACTATCAAGCATAACCAAAAATGTCCAAACAGCCAAAGATAAAACAGATAATTGGGACCTTCTAAAGTTTACATTTTTATGTGCTTTGAAAGACTTCTCCAAAAGAGTAAAAAGAGAACCTACCAATAGGGAAAAAACTTTAGGCGATGACATACCTGACAAGGGACTTATCTCTAAAATTTATAGAAAACTCCAACACCTCAACAAAAAGACCAAAAATCCAATTAAAAAATGGCCAGAAGGAATGAATAGACACTTCACTAAAGATGATATTCAGGTGGCCAACAAACACAGGAAGAAATGTACACAATCATTATCCATTAGAAATATGCAAATCAAAACAACGAGATACCATCTTGCCTCAGCACTAATTGCAAAGTTCAACAAGACAGAAAATAACAAATGCTGGAAAGGATGTGAAGAGATTGAGATTCTCATACTCTACTGGTGGAACTGTCAAATGACACAACCACTGTAGAAAGCAGTATCGTGATTCCTTAAAAAGTTGCAATTAGAAATACCATTTGATCCAGCCATTCCATTACTAGGTATATATCCTAAAGAAGTGATAGCCAGTACAAGAAAAGATAGATATATGCACACCTACATTCATCATGGGAGCTCTAGTGACATAGTGCCTAAGGCACTTGCCTGCTAACTAGAAGGCTGGCAGTTCATACCCATCAGCCACTCCTCCGAAGGAAGGTTGGGCAATTTACTCCCATAGTGGTACTGCCTCGGAAACCCAAGGAGGGGTTGCTATGAGTTGGGTCTGACTCGACAGCACATGACAATAACAACAACATGTTCATCATAACATTATTTACAATAGCAAAGAGATGGTAAGAACATGTTGATGGTAAGTGCCCATCAACAGAAGAATGGAAAACCAAACTATGGTACACACATACAAAGGAATACTGTGCAACACTAAATAATAATGCAAAATCTAAAAAACACCACATAATGTGGATGACCTTAGAAGGCATTTTGCTGAGTGAAATAAGTCAATCACAGAAGGACAAACACCGTATTACTTCATTATTGTAAAAAGTCAAGGAAAGGTTTACATAGGGAAGAAAATGTTCTTTGTTAGTTACTAGTGATGAGAGAAGAGAGGAGGGAATACTGCTAGATATGTAGAGAGAAGTATTGATTTGGGTGAAAGGAAGGACAATATACCAAAAGTCAATGATTAACATGGTGGCATTGAGGAAGAAGGAGACATAGAGAGGTACATGGGAGGTATAGACAACAAAGATGAACCCTTTTGCATGTACAGTACTGTGCTGTCAGTGATGCTAAGCACTGATATATGAGTGGATAAATGGATGGACAGGCTGAATGATTAGGTATGTTTAGGCAGGGGGTAGTGTGTCCATGATCTCATATAGGGTTGACAGACAATGTTTCTACATGTGTATTTGTATGTGCTGTAAGAATGTCTGGGTACATAGTAGAGCTGACAAAGGACAAAGTTGTAGTGGCTTCTTGGCCACAGCCAGGTACCCTGAAGGAGCAAGTAATTTGACCTGTGGGCTCAGGACCAGGGTCGCAAGGGACATCAAGCAAAATTGGCCTAACATACTACACAAACAAATTGTTCTACATGCTACCTTGGTGAGTAGCAACTAGAGTAGAAAAAGCTTGCAAGTGGTCAACTAGAGGCAACGATGGGTCTCTCCTCATCCAGAGCAAAGAAGCATGAAGAAAAGCAAAGACTCATGGAAAAAACAAAAAAATTAGTCCAAGGGACTAATAGACCATGTGATCCTCAGTCTATTTGATCATGAGACCAGAAGAACTATATGGAGCCCAGCTATGACTGTCAACCACTTGGAGGGGGTTTGGTGCAGGAGATCCTGTATAGAGTGGGAGAACAATGTGGAACAAAACTCAAAATCATAAAAAAAGACCAAATTTGCTGGTCTGATAGAGCCTGGTGAGACCCTTGAGACTATGGCTCCTAGTTACCTTTCAGGTCTGAAACTGAACTCACTCCTGAGGCTTCCCTCCAAACGATAGGCATATGGGGTGAACATTTACATCAGGTAGATAGATACTCTCCTTAGAGTGATCATTCATGGGAGAACAGAAGAGAGGGTGGGGTGGGGAGGTGGGTGGGGAATGGGAATGCATGAGAGGGAAGGACACAGGGAAGAGGTAACTACAGGGAGGAAGTGGGAAGGGAGCTGTTACATTTTGGGGAATTGCAGTCAATGTCATGAGACAAAATGTGTATGAACTGCTGTATGGAAAATGAATTTGTTTTGTAAACTTTCACCCAAATAACAATGAAAATTAAAAAGAAAAAAAAGAAAGAATTACGTATAATTTATGTTCTACAGGCCTTAATGTTGATTAGGGGAAAAAAAACAACAACACTACTATCAAGTCAATTCTGACTCATAGAGACCTTATAAGAGAGTAGAACTGCCCTATATGGTTTCCAAGGCTGTAAATCTCTTTGGGAGCAGACTTCCTTGCCTTTCTCTGATGAAGTAGATGATGGGTTCAAACTACCAACCTTTTGATTAGCATTCCCATGCTTTAACCACAGCACCACCAGAACCCCTTTTAAGGCTGATTAGAAGAGAAGAGATGAAAATATGTATATAAAACTAAAAAATGTTATAAATACCATAAAATCATTATAGAAGAAGAGCTGTGTCAAAAAGAGAATGCAGTTGATTCCAAGTTACTGGAGGAGGAAAAGTTTTGGAAGTTATCAGGATTAGGATCAAGATCAGGAAAATCTGTAGGAGGAGATATTTGATTTGAAACTTGGAGGGTTATTAAAATGTAGATGTATGTACATATTGGAGAATGTGATAAGGAGGGGATATCTGGGTGAAGGAAAAAATCTGAGTAACACAAAAATTCATTATTATTATTATTTTTAATTTATCTGAACCCCAGCAAAAGAAGATAAAGTCATTGACTGGAAGAAGCACACAATGTGATAAAAAAATAGGTTGGGATGAAATAATGCAGAGTTTTTAATAAGCAGATGACAACGTGGGTGTTATTCAGGAAGTAACCATTCAAGTATAAAGAAAGAAGGAACTAGAAGGAATTAGATCTGTGTTGAAAATATTTATTTGATGACAATGTATATGTGGATTATATTTAAAACTTTTTGTTTTTCACCCAATAAAAAGTTTTTTTGTTTGTCATAGTAATACCACTTCTTATATTAATGTGAAAGAAAGCCAACCCAGTTACATATTACATCTTCTAACTTCTCTGGAACTAAGTATGGCCACTTCATGGTGTTCTAGTCAGCCGGATTTTAAAGACAAATTTCTGAAAAGAGAGCTGTCATGTATCTTTGTTCTCTTGTTTTTAGCCCTCTCATCTAGTTACCTGGAACATGAGTATCTCAATCACAAGCCTTTAGAATAAGTGGTTGGTTGGGGAAGTGATGCACTAAATGGGGCCAGGATTTTGTGAACAAAGCCACCAAACCAGTCCTGATTTGTCTCTCTCTGAATTTAGAATGCAAGTGAAGCTTATCTTGTTTGAGGCCTACTTCCATGAGTCTGGGGTCTTGTCTTTAATGATACACACCTGGATGGCACAAACATTTAAATACTTCTTTACTAACTGAAAGATTGATGTTTTGAATCCACCCAGAGTTGCTTTGGTAGAAAGGCTTAACGACCTACTTTCAAAAGATCACAGTCACTGAAAACAGAGTAGAAAACAGTGCACGTCTACTCTGACACACCTGGGGTCACCATGAATTTGACTCTTTTTTTTTTCCCCCTCCAGTAATTGGTTCTACCTGACCAATCCCTCTTGGGAAGGTATAAAAGTGGCTGAAAGGAGACTGCTAACCAACTGTTACTGATTGAAATGTGTTCCCCAAAAATGTTATAAATTATAATTCCTGTACAGGTCTATGTAATCCCATTTGGGAAGAGGATTTTCTTTGTTGAGGACATATTAGTGTAAGATATATTTTAAGCCAATCACTCTTGAGATATAAAGGGAGCAGTTTAGGAACAGAAACAAGGACAAATAGAGAAAGATAGATTTCACTTGGAGAAATCTATGACACCAACATTCCAAGAGAGCTGCATATTTATTATTTGTTGATCGAGGAAATAATGACAAATTGCTATTACAGAGTCATAAAAGCTTCTAAGTGAATTGTATTTTATTGAATGCAATATCATACCTATATAAGAATATTAATAATTTGTATTATAGAATCTTCTTATTCAGTTGATATACAGTGTCTGATGTGCACATGGAATGAGATCATTTTCATTACTTACAGCCCAGAAATAGGAAAAAATAATCTAGGTAATAGGTCAGCACTGCTTTGGGAAATAAATAAATAAATAGATAGATAAATTTATTTATTCTGAAATATATATATATTTCAGAAATTTTCTAGAGCTATAGTTGAGAGGATTTGTAACAATCCTCTTATAACATGCTCTACCTATGGAGTCATAACACCTTGCATTCTTTGTTGCCATTGATTCTGTTTTTCTCTTAGTTATCTAGTGTTGCTATAATAGAAATAGGAGCTCTGGTAGCATAGTGCCTAAGGCACTTGACTGCTAACCAGAAGGCTGGCGGTTCAAACCCACCAGCCACTCCTCGGAAGGAAGGTTGGGCAATCCTACTTCCGTAGTGATACTACCTCGGAAACCCAAGGAGGGGTCACTATGAGTCGGGCCGACTCGACAGCAAACAACAACAACAACATAATAGAAATAGTACAGATGGTGACCTTAATTAACAGAAATTTATTTTCTTAGAGTTCAAATTCAGAGCACCAGTTCTAGAGAAATACTTTCTGTGTGTCTGCTCTGGGGAATATCTTATCTCTGCTTCTCTAGGTAGCCATCTTCAGAGTTCCTGGCCTTGTTAGCTGTTCTGCATCCTTGGTTCTCAGGTAGTGTAGTTCTTCCCCTTCTGTCTGCCATTTTCTGAGCCTAATCTGCTCTTTTGTATCTCCAAAGTGATTCTTAGAACAACTAGGTGTTTGATGAATATTTGTTGAATGGAAAAGAAAACATAAGATACCAGTCAAAGATGTTATGATTAGGGCTAACATGAACAACAAGAAAATTATTCCATTCACAGACATCACATACACAGCAGGAAAATGGCTTTGGAAGATGTAAAATGGCCAGTTAGTTTCAGCCATTTTCAGTCTGAGACTTACTGACACATCCAGAAGTGCTGATGAGCATGTGTAGAGCTCTGCTCAAGTAGTGGTTTCTCAATATATGCTATGTAATTAGGAGCTCTGGTACCATAGTGTCTAAGGCGCTTGACTGCTAACCAGAAGGCTGGTGGCTCAAACCCACCAGCCACTCCTCAGAAGGAAAATGAAGCAATCTAATTCCATAGTGACACTGACTTGGAAACCCAAGGAGGGGTCACTATGAGTTGAGTCCAACTCAATGGCACATAACAGCAACAATTAGGAGGGAAATCACAGAACATCAGAGCCATAGGGGACCTTTTAACTTATGTAACCCAATGCTTTGTTTCTGCTTTCATCTGAGAGAGTGGATGTATGTGTATACATCATATTTTAGTTGCTTTTTGGTGATTTTTTTTTTCTTTCTTTCTTTTTTGCTACAGGATACTCTTTGTGTGTGTGTATGTGTGTGTGTGTGTTTACACCCCTAACAAAATCTTACTTGGAACTCTGATATGGAAAATAGATTGAAAAATCTTCTCTAGTTATATGATTGGTGGCCTTGGGTTCACATCTGCTTGGCATTTCCATTTCTTACAGAGGTGAACTCTGAAGCATCCATGGACCATAAAGTGCAAAACCACTGCCTTACACCAACCCTCGTCCTTTAGAGATGAGAGAGTAGCGCCTAGACATGTGTGGATCATGGAGTGGATCACACAGTAAGTAAGAGGTATCTGACTAAGGTAGTAATTCAAGATGCTTAACTCTTACTCTGGGCCTCTTTCCATGTTATTTGAATTGATTTGTTTTGGGGAATTAGGGATAGATATTTGACATTTCCTGGCTTAGTTCAGCAGGGTGTGTACTCTAGTTATGTATGTTTTTAACAAGTTACAGAGCTTGAGTTTAACATTTCCTGACAAGAACTTCAGCCCAAGAGTACATTTGTGAGTTGTTGCATAAAAGGAATCTTGGCAGCTCTTCCCCTTTCAATTGTAATTCCAAAGAAATTACCCATCAATTTTATATAGACCCTCATTTGTGTCAAATAACTTTATCCTGTCAGAGGCAGCAACAATGATTAATTCACTTACACTGTACTCAATTAGTCACCAGGGGAAAAGCTTACCCTTTTTCCCATCTACAGTGTTTTTAGAAAGTATCTTCCTCACTAAAACATTCTCAGTTTTAATGAAATTTAGGTTATAACAACAATTCAACAGTTTAAAAGCATAATCTTGTGAGCTATCTTCAGAACGCATCAGAAGCCTTGGCACAGAATTCAGACAGATAATAAAGATTTAAAATAAGATTCATGTAACTAGATGTTGTTGTTGTTGGTACATGCCGTTGAGTTGGACCCGACTCATAGAGACCACTCCTTGGGTTTCTGAGGCAGTATCACTATGGAAGTAGATTGCCCAACCTTCCTTTTGAGGAGTAGCTGGTGGGTTTGAACCGCCAGCCTTCTGGTTAGCAGTCAAGTGCCTTAGGCACTATGCCACTACTCTGAAAATGCCAAACAAGTGGCATTAACAATATTTAGATACCTTCCATCTTCACTCTTCTTTCAATGACAGTCACAAAGCCTAGAGGTGTATTTATTTAGTTTTAAGTCAATGTTTAGAGCTCTGGTAGTGTAGTGCCTAAGGCATTTGACTGCTAACCAGAAGGATGGTGGCTCAAAAACCCACCAACCACTCCTTGGAAGGAAGGTTGGGCAATCTACTTCCGTAGTGATACTGCCTCAGAAAGCCAAGGAGGAGTCGCTATGAGTCAGGTTCAACTCAATGGCACATAATAGCAACACAACAAGCCAATGTTTGGAGCTCTGGTGGTGCAGTGGTTAAAGCATTTGGCTGTTAACCAAAAAGTTGGTATTTCAAACCCATCAGTGGCTCCATAAGAGAAAGATGAGGCAGTGTGTTTCTATAAAAATGTATAGGCTTGGAAACCCATGAGAAAGGTCTACAATGTCCTATAGGGTTGCTATGAGTTGGAATTGACTTGATGGCAATAGGTTTGATTTGGTTTTAAGTTGGTGTTGGTTTGTAATACACAAAGCTCAGTATGAGCCAGTTAATACTACAAAGAATAACTGGGATTGTTTCTCGCTGGGAACTATTAATTACTTCCTACTGAAGGAACAAAGGTGTGAACAAAATTAGAAACTTCCAGTTGATGATGGAACAAAAAACTCCCCTAACCCTTCAATTAGTTCTTTCCCACTCCATCCAAAACGAGAAAAAAAAAAAAAAAAAAGGAGCTCTGGTGGTCTAGTGCCTAAGATATCTGACTGCTAACCAGAAGGCTGGTGGTTCCAACCCACCAGCCACTCTTTGGAAAGAAGGTTGGGCAATATCCTTCCATAGTGATATTGCCTCAGAAACCCAAGGAGGGGTCACTCTGAGTCGGATCCAACTTGATGGCAGTGTGCATGGGAAGTAGACAACACCTAGTCAGGCACATGGAGAACCAGGGATTCAGTGGGATTCACATTAATTGAAGGGCCTATTCTTCTAATTTTCCCTCGGGTAGGCAAACATTTTTTATAAAACTACAAAGTCAACTTTAATCCTTTACCATAGGTCACATACTGGGAAAAGCTAATAAACCAGTTAAAACTCAGAACTTCTGCATCATTACAGGTTTAAATCTAGGCTAACTCTTAGGATAAACCTGGGATAGCCAAATCCACTTACACTAGTCATTGCAGAAATACTGCATTTAATAGGCTTACTTTCACTTCTCAGATGACAAATTCATAAACCTGGGGGAGGAAAAAAAATGCAGATATTAGTTTCTAAGTCAGAAAATAAGGACATTTCTTCTCTCTTTTGAAAGTTAAAAATGAATGTGTCCTTAATAGTTTGTACCTCCAAGTGTTGGAAATAAATATTTAAAACAAAATTTTGATTAATTTTAGCTTTGCTTTCAATGTAGTAATTTGGCAGTTTTCACTAAAATAGTACATAAATAGTATTTGCTACTTAAGAATAATTTGAGAAAGAAAAATATCTTATATCAGATGAAATAGGCAATGTTTCCACAAAAACACTCTCATGTCAATTGAATTTCATGAAAATAAATAAAATTATTTAAAATAACATCTTGCTTTTTTGTCATATACTGAGATTATGAAAACAGAAAGCAAAATCTTTTCACATCTAACTTTATTCTTTTCTTTTTATTTACCCATATAGGTAAACTTTTTTTTTTTCTTTTTGTTTTTATTTTTTTTTTTACCTTTCATTGAAAACAAAATAGATGTGAATTCCAAGCTAATAGCTATGCTTGCCAATAATTCTGTGTGTTGTCAAGTAGATTCCAACTGATAGTGAGTGACCTTAAAGGACAAAATAGAACTGCCCCATAGAGTTTCCAAGGTTGTAATCCTTACAGAAGCAGACGGCCATGTCTTTCTCCCATGGAGCAGCTGGTGAGTTTGAACTGCCAACCTTTAGCTTAGCAGTCCACCCCTTAACCATTACACACTATGACTCCTTTACCAATAATTAGCACTTGGGAAATATGTCAGAGGATATAAAGTGTTCCTTTTTCCCTATAAGTCCTTTGACTGCTTTGAATTCCTGAGGAAATTTTTTTCTGCTGTTTCCCCGAAATGGAAAGTAGCTAAGAAACCTGTCAAATTATTTCCTGAGGACATCTCTTTGTATATATAGCTCTAGTAGCAAAAGTATGATTGCTGTAAAAGAAGTCAAAGTGCTTGGGTATAGTCCCCTGAATATTTTCTGAGATTTAAAACTGCAAAGAGACACAAAGTTAACTCAGAATTAGATTCTTAGGCGTCTATATGAGGTAATTTCTTTCTAAAAGTCATAAATTTAAAACTTCTCCTGATGATTTTTGACAAATGCAAGTATCATTCTATACTGGAGAAGCAGACAAGGTTTAAGGAGTGGCAACAAAGTATTTACTGATGTGAAGGTTTAAGCCTCTGTTTTGGTTACTTCCTGCTGCTCTAACAGGGATATACCACAAATGGGATGGCTTGAACAAACCAGGAGTTGATTCTTTTACAATTTTCGAGGCTAGAACCTAAGCTCAAAGTGCCAGGCTCTAGGGGTTGGGTGAAAGCCCGTCAACCTTGGATTTCAGCTCTGCCTTCTGCTCCTAGCCCACTGAAGCTGAAGGCTTTTCTTCACTCAGACAGCTGCTGGCTGCTGAGGCTGAAAAACCTAAGGTTGAAAAGTAAAAAGGCACAGTCCTGATACTACCAAACAACACAGTGGCACACTTATTCAAGTCCAGAAGAAGTCCCAAGATCAGCAAGGCATGGCAGGGTGCTAAACAAAGACTTGGCTACATGCAGGGTTCAAGCACACCAAAAAGCTAAAAACGTTCCTCAAAGCTGCTTCTTGTATCCTGGAAGCAGACCACATCTCTAAAGCAGCTACTCAGCTTCTCCAGTAGATGCCACCATGAAATTGATTGCCAATCTCACCATGGGGAATAACTACATCCAGCTGCCCAGCCACTCAACCAGGCCCAGCCAAGCTGACACCCAACCTTAACTACCACTGCTTCTTAGGGGGTAAAAATTATCTTGAGTTTGATTTTGATTAGTGAGTGTAACACCAACTACAAAGACTTGATTTTGTTAAGAACAGTTATTTTGTTTCCCTCTAATGATATTGGGTGTGATATAATCCAGGTTGTTTTTAAATTTGAACTGCCTCATTATGTCTCATTACACATTAAAGGGTCAAGATAAATGACTTCTATGATCTTAGAATCACCACTCCCATATGAGCCTTACTCCTAAACCTGGAGGTGGTAGACCCAGCATCAGTATTAACCACCATTGCCATAAGCTTTTTGAGCTATCAAATGCTATTGTCTTTCAAATTATTTAGATTTCTATCAGCAGAACATACTCTCTATATATATATTAGTAAAGCTATTGATGACCATTTCTTCTTTGTCCTGAGTAATTTCAAGAAACCTTGTATTTCAGGAAATTTTTAAATTGATTTCTCAGTAAATCTTAGCTATTCTTTTCAACAGTAATAAGGAGCACTGGTGGCAAAATGGTTAAATGTAGAAATGTTGGTAATTCAAACCCACCTAATGGGTCTGCATGAGTATAGACCTGGCAATTTGCTCCTATAAAGTTTACAGCTTAGGAAATTCTAAGGGGAAATTCTACTCTGTTATATAGAGTCGATATGAGGTGGAATTGACTCAATGATACACAACAATGACAACATGTAGATAGACTTGTTAGAGAGCCCTAAGTTTTGTAAACCTCACTTTTCATCATTCATCTGTCAGTCTGTTGTACTGTGGTGGCTTGTGTATTGCAGTAAGGCTAGAGGCTATGCCACCGGTGTTTCAAATACTAGCAGGGTCACCCATAATAGACAGGTTTAAGCAGAGCTTCCAGACTAGGACAGACTTGGAAGAAGGAAGGGGCCATCCACTTCTCAAAGAATTGTCCAGAGGAAACCTCATCAATAGCAGTGAAGCAATGTCTAATATATTACTGGAAAACTTATGAATAGTCCTGAGACACTGTCTGATACAGTGCTGATGTAGTATGACTCAGAGTGGAAAGAAATAGCTGTAAACATCCACTAATAATCAGAACACAGAATGTACAAAGTATGAAACTAGGAAAGTTAGAGCTTGTCAAAAATGAAATGGAAGCCATACAGTTCAATATCCTAGGCTTTGTTGAGCTGAAATGCACTGGTTTGGGCCATTTTGGGTTAGACAAACATGTGTTCTACTATGATAGGCATGACAAATTGAAGAGGAATGGCATGGCATTCATCATCACAAAAAATGTATCAAGATCTATCCTGAAGGTCAATGCTATAAATGATAGAATAATATCCAGAGGCCTACAAGGAAGACCAGTAAATGCTACTATTATTCAAATTTATGCACAAACCACCAAAGCCAAAGATGAGGAAATTGAAGGTTTTTACTAATTCCTGCAGTCTGAAATTGACCAAATATGCAATTAAGAAGTATTGATTATTACTGGTGATTATAATGCAAAATTTGGAAACAAAGAAGAATCACCAGTAGTTGGAAAACATGACCTAGGTAATAGAAATGATACCAGAGATCACATGATAGAATTTTGCAAGAGGAATAATTTATTCATTGCAAAACCTTTTTTCAAAAACATAAATGGCAGGTATACATGTGGACTCTTCCAGATAGAATACATAGGAGCCAGACTGACTACATCTGTGGAAAGAGACATTGGAGAAGCTCAATATCTTCAGCCAAAACAAGACCAGGAGTGACTGTGGAACAGACCATCAACTGTTGAAGTTCAAGTTGAAGGCGAAGACAATTAACAAGTTCATGAAAACCAAAATATGACCTTGATTACATCCCACCTGAAATTAGAGTCCATCTAAAGAAAAGATTTGATGCATTGAACACCAATTACCAAAAACCAGATGAATTGTGGGATGACATCCAGAACATCATCCATGAAGAAAGCAAAAGGTCATCAAAAAGACAGGAAAGGAAAAGACCAAAATGTATGTTGGGACAGACTCTGAAATGTGCTCTTGAGTGGAGAGTAACTAAACCAAATGGAAGAAATTACAAGATAAAAGAGCTGAGCAGAATATTTCAAAGAGTAGCCTAAGAAGACAAAGTCAATTATTCAAATAAAATGTGTGAAGGCCTGGAGTTAGAAAACCAAAAGGGAAGAACATGCTTGGCATTTTTCCAACTGAAGCAACTGAAGAACAAATTCAAGCCTCAAGTTGCAGTATTGAAAGATTTTAGGGACAATATATAGAATGATGCAGGAAGCATCAAAAGAAGATGGAAGGAATATAGACAGTCACTATACAAAAAGAATTCATCCATTTCAGGAGGTAGCATATGTTCAAGAGCAAATGGTATTGAAGGAAGAAGTCAAAGCAGTAATGAAGGAATTGATGAAAAACACAACTTCAGGAATTGACAGAATGCCCATTGATATGTTTCAACACACAGATGCTGCACTGGAAGCACTTACTTGTCTATGCCAAGAAATTTGGAAGATATCTACCTAGCCAACTGACTGAAAGAGATCCATATTTGTACCCATTCCAAAGAAAAGTGATCCCACAGAATGTGAACATTGTCGAACAATATCATTAATATCACATGCAGGTAAAATCTTGCTGAAGATTAAAAAAAAAAAAAAACAGTTGTAGCAATATATTGACAGGGAATGTCCAGAAATGCAAGCCGGATTCAGAAGAGGACATGGAATGAGGGATAGCGTTATTGATGTCAGATGAATCTTGACTGAAAGCAAAGAATACCAGAAAGATGTTTATTTATGTTTTATTGACAATGCAAAAAGCATTTGGTTGTGTGGATCATAAGAAATCATGGATAACATTGAGAAAAATTAGAATTCCAGTACAGTTAATTGTACTCATGAGAAACCTGTACATAGACCAGAAGGCTGCCATTTGAACAGAACAAGGGGATATTGAATGACTTTAAATCAGGAAATGAGTGCATCAGGGTTGTATCTTTTTCCATACTCATTCAATCTGTATGCTGAGCAAATAATCTGAGAAGCCGGACTATATGAAGAATGCAGCAACAGGATTGGAAGAAGACTCATTAACAACCTATGATATGGAGACAGCGCAACCTTGCTTGCTGTAATTGAAGATGCCTTGAAGCACTTACTGATGAAGATTAAAGACTACAGTCTGCAGTATGGATTACACTTCAATATTAAGAAAACAATAAACACATAAACACCTGAGAGGATCAGATGGGGGTCAGTGAACAGGATACTCTAGACCAAGGATAGATTCAGTGCAAGCTAATCTTGCACAGATACCAGCGATACCTAATACCTGCAATCCTTACAGAAATAATAGAAACAGACACAGAGCAATACCTCACAGACACCCAGACACTATGGAAGAGAGATCCAACAGATCTACCATCTCAGTGCCATAATAAAGGCGGGTCCCAGACTCAATTGGCACAACAAGTACATAAAAACCTTGTTTCTCATTCGACATTGGTGAGTAGTGACTGGGCTTTTAAAAGCTTTCAAGCAACCATCTAAGATTCACCTAATGGTCTCCTCGTGTCAGAAGCGAAGAAAGAGTGCAAAAAAACAAGGGCATTTGAAACCAATCAGCCTTAGCACATGATGGCTCTTGAGACCAGAAGAGCTAGATGGTCCCTGACTACCACTGCCAATCAATCAGGAAAGGATAAAATCTGGATATCCTGGATAAAGTGGGAGGAAAAACATGGAATAAAATCTAAAAACTCAATAATGACCAGAATTACTGGTCAGATGGAGTCTGGTGAAACCCCCAATACTATGGCACTGGAATACATTCTGCACTTGGAATAAAACTCACTCTCAGGGGCTGTCTCTCAGCCTAATAGTTAATAAGATGTACATGCAGACCACTCAACCCAGAGTGATGCATCCACATACTCTATGGAAATACATCTCTTGGAGCAATAGAGCATGGACCATCAGATGGGCAACATTCACACGGAGGAAATGCAGGACAAACAGGAGTGCACAACTATGAGGGGCATGGCGGGAGGGTTATTGGGCAGGGAGGGGAGGAGACTGGATTAGGGTTGGGGATGGTAAATGGGGAATGAAACAATGTACACTTAATGTTGAAGGTAAAACAAACTCTTAAATAATATAAATAAATAAATAAATGATAAAAAATATACAAAAATCCTCACAAGTGGACCAATAGGCAACATCATGATAAATGGAGAAAAGATTGAAGTTGTCAAAGATTACTTGGTTCCATAATCAACACCAATGAAAGCCACAGTCAAGAAATCAGACAATATATTGCACTGGGCAAATTTGCTGCAAAAGACCTCTTTAAAGTGATGAAGAGCATAGATGTCCCTTTGAAGACTAAGTTGCGCCTAACCCAAGCCATGGTATTTTCAATTGTCTCATATGCATGTGAAAGCTAGACAATGAATAAGGAAGATGAAATAAGAGTCGATGCTTTTGAATTGTGATGTTGGAGAAGAATACTGAAAATACCATGGACTGCCAGAAGAACTATCAAATCTGTCCTGAAAGATGTATAGCTGGAATGCTCCTTGGAAGCAAGAATGGCCAGACTTCGTCTCACCTACTTTGGTCATGGAGCCATAAGGGACCATTCCCTGGAGAAGGGTATCATGCTTGACGAAGTGAAGAGTCACTGAAAAAGGGGAGGACCCTCCACAAGATGGACTGACACACTGATTGCAACAATGGGCTCAAGTATAGGAAGGATTGTGAGGCTGGTGCAGGACAGGGCAGTGTTCGTTATGTTGTACATATAGGGTCATGATGAGTTGGAACCAACTTAGCCACACCTAACAACAACAATATCACTTGAAACTCAGATATCCATATAAATGTTGACATTTGACAAAGTGAATATAGAGTGCACGGAAAAAGGACAAGGAAAATATAATAGAGAAAATGGGGTTAGAAGAGAAAAAATACATATTTCTTCATCATTAAACGTCCTTGAAAGTTTTGGAGTTTTATCAAATTGAGCAGGATATTTCTTAAAATTTTATTCTTTAGAGATTATTTTGAAGAATAATAAATGGGAAAACAAATCTTAGCATATACGTTGAAAATTTTCTTGGTGTGTGTGTTAATTGACATTCCTTTGATTGCAAGAATAAAAACTACATGAAATAACAAGCTAAACAGTAGATGACTAACTGAACCAAATAAAAAGATACTGGAAGGCTTTCTTTTACTTTAAATACTTTAATGTACTTAATTCTATATAATGGAAATCATTTTATATCAGGTCATGTAGATATTTTCAATTATTTTTTATAGCTGCATAACTCTTTTTTGTGACATAAATCACAGTGCTCACAGCCAGTTTACTATGGGTGAATATTCATATATCCCAACATTCTATTTTATGTATAATGCTATGGAAAATAACCTTATCCATGTGTGATTTCTTCTATGGAATATATAGACAGAGTGAATGCATAGTAAAAATAAAAAAAAAAACCCTAAACTCACCACCATCAAGTCGATTCCAACTCATAGCGACCCCTCTTTAGGTTTCTGAGGCTATCTCTCTATGGAAGTAGATTGCCCAATCTTCCTTCCGTGGAGTGGCTGGTAGGTTTGAACCACCAGCCTTCTGGATAGCAGTCAAATGCCTTAGGCACTACACCACCAGAGAGAATAATGTTGCTTCATTTGCAAAGTCCGTCTTCATAAGTGTGATCTAACTTTGTTCACATTCCTACAAGGAATAAATAAGAATATTGCTACATTATAGCTTTGTTATTCTTAAGGTTTTCTTTTACTTTTAAAATATAATGAAATGTGCAAAATATAATGAAACGTGCAAAGACCTGGAGTCTGAAAACCAAAAGAAAGAACACGCTAGGCATTTCTCAAACTGAAAGAACTGAAGACAAAATTGAAGCCTCGAGTTGCAACATTGAGAGATTCTATGGGCAAAATATTGAATGATGCAGGAAAC
>NW_006921633.1:5512545-5520362 GCF_000298275.1 Orycteropus afer afer | reverse complement strand
TTCCTTTTTTTTTTTTTTTAACTTTGGTCAATTTGTTAGGTGAAAAAATGGTATCACAGTCTATATTAATTTACACATTACATTATGAGTGAAATAGATTCTTTTTAGATGTTTAATGACTATTAATCTTATTATGTAAGCAATGCTTTCATTTTTTGTGTGTGTATGGTGGAGTTTATAATTCTCTCAACAATCAGATTTTTTAAAACATTATTCTGTAAAATCTCATCATTTATTAGGAAAATTTGTCTTTTTATCTACTTTCTATGATATTTTTTGAAGATATTTCTCCCAGTTTTATTTTTTACTTCACTTATAGTGTGTTTTCCTATGAAAAAACATTTTAAGTGGTTAAATTATCAATCTTTTCTATTCTTGCTTCTGAAATTTAACATAAAATCAAAATGTCTTTCTATACAACTAAGTCTTAACATTTTTTTTCCAAAATATTCTTTAGTTTTCCCTAAAACTATATATTTTCAAAATTACTGTATTCCTAACTGATTTGAGATGCCTCTTTTTTTGTGTGTACAAAAATTTCATATGTACTTTATATATCAAATTTCTATTCTGTTCTATTATTGTTTATAGATTCATACACTAGAACTATGTTCTTTTAATTTTGTTGTTGTTGTTGTTAAGTGTTGTGGCATTTGTTCCGACTCATAGTGAACCTAGGTATAACAGAACAAAACACCATACAGTTCTGTTCTATCTTCTCAATCCCTGCTATGCTTAAACCCATAATTTCAACCACTGTATCAATCCATCTCATTAAGGGTCTTCCTCTTCTTCACTGACCTTCTACTTTACCAAGCATGATGTCCTTCTCCAGAGAATAGTCCCTTCTGACAACACGACCAAAGTAAATGAGACCAAGTCTGACCATTCTCACATTCTGGCTATACTTATTCCAGGACAGATTTGTTTGTTCTAGCAGTCCATAGTATTTTCGGTATTCTTCACAAATACCAAAATTCAAAGGTATCAATTCTTCTTCCTTATTCACTGTCCAGCTTTCACATGCATATGAGGCAATTAAAAATACCATGGCTTGAGTTAGGCACACCTTAGTCTTCAAAGTGATGTCTTTGTTTTTCAACACTTTAAGGAGTTCTTTTGCAGCAGATTTGCCCAGTGCAATACGTTGTCTGATTTCTTGACTGCTGCTTCCATGGGTGTTCACTGTGGATATAAGTAAAGTGAAATCCTTAAAAACTTTAATCTTTTCTCTATTTATCTTGATGCTGCTTATTGGTCCAGTTGTGAGGATTTTCATTTTCTTTCTGTTGAGGTATAATTCATACTAAGCACTATGGTCTTTGATCTTTGTAAGTAAGTGGTTCAATTCATCTTCAACTTCAGCAAGCAAGGTTGTGTTATCTGCATATCACAGGTTGTTAATTGTTCTTCCTTCAATCCTGATTCTGCATTCTTTTTCATATAGTCCAGTCTCTCAGATGATTTGCTCAGCAGACAGATTGAGTAAGTATGATGAAAGGACATAATCTTGACATAACCCGTCCTGATTTTAAACCTTGCAGTATCACTTGCTCTATTTGAACAACAGCCTCTTGGTCTGTGTACAAGTTCCTCATAAGAACAATTAAGTGTTTTGGAATTTCCATTCTTTTCAATGTAATCCATAATTTGTTATGATCACACAGTCAAATACTTTTGCATAGTCAATGAAACACAAATAAACATCTTTCTGGTATTCTTCGTTTTGAGCCAAGATCCATCTGACATCAGCAATGATATCCCTTGTTCCATGTCCTCTTCTGAATCCAGCTTGTGTTTCTGGACACTCTCTGTCAATATACTGCTGCAACCATTTTTGAATTGTCTTCAGTAAGATTTTACCTGCATGTGATATTAATGATATTTTTCAATAATTTTCACATGCTTTTGGATCACCTTTCTTTAGAATGCACACAAATATGGATTTCTTCCAGATGGTTGGCCAGTGTGGTAGTTAAGATTATATGTCAATCTGCCTGGGGCTTGTTTTGAGTGGTTAGGCAGCTGGATGTAATTTTTCCCCATGGTGAGACTGGTAATCAACTCCATGGTGGAATCTACTGGGACAGCTGAGTAGCTACCTTAGGGATGTGGTCTGCTTCCAGTAGTTAAGAAGACACTTTGAGAAAGGTCTCAGAGCTTTTTGGCACATCTGAATCCTGCATTTGGCTGAGTCTTCATTTCAGTGGCCTGACATGTTATCTACCAATCTTGAGACTGTTTCTGGACTTGAACTAGTAGCCTGCTGTATTGCTTGATAATCTTGAGACTGTGCCATTTTACTTCTCAACCTTGGGTTTGTCTGTCTCAGTAGGCAGCAGCTGCCTGAGTTAAAGCATGCCCCCAGCTTCAGTGGGCTGGGAACAAGAGGCAGAGCTGAAACCTAAGGTTAAGGTGACTTCACCTGGCTTCTAGAGCCAGCACTTTGAACTCAGACTTCTACCCTCCTAAACAGTAAGAGAAAAAATTCCTGTTTGCTAAAGCCATCCATTTGTGGTGTTTTCTGTTAGAGCGGCACTAGAGAACCAAAATAGCCAGGTAGCTGTCTTTGAAATTTCTTGGCATAAATGAGTAAGCACTTCCAACACTGCATCCATTTGTTGAAACATCTTAGTGAGCATTCTGTCAATTTCTGGAGCCTTATTTTTTTGTCAATTCATTCAGTGCAGCTTAGACATCTTCTTTAAATACCATCAGTTCTTGATTTTATGGCACCTATTGAAACTGTTGAATTGAATACTGACTAATTCTTTTTGGTACAGTGACTCTGTATATCCCTTGCATCTTCTTTTGATACTTCCTGCATCATTCAACGTTTTACCCATAGAATACTTCATTATTGCAACTTGAGGCTTGAATTTTTTCTTCAGCTCTTTTAGCTTGAGAAATACTGAGCATCTTCTTCCCTTTTGTTTTTCTAACTCCAGGTCTTTGAACATTTCATTATAATACTTTACTTTGTCTTCTCAAGCTGCTCTTTGAAATCTTCTGTGCAGCACTTTTATTTAATCATTTCCTCCATGAAGCTTTAGCTTCTTTCCATTAAAGAGCAAGTTTCAGAGCCTCTTTTGACATTCACTTGCGTCTTTTCTTCCTTTCCTGTATCTTTTTAATGATCTTTTACTTTCTTCGTGTGTGCTGTTCTTGATATAATCCCACAACTCCCCTGGTCTTTGGTCATTGGTGTTCAGTGAGTAAAATCTGTTCTTCAGATGGTCTCTAAATTCAGGTGGGATATAATCAGCATTGTATTTTGGCTATTTTTGGCTTGTTTTAATGCAATTTCAACCTTCAACTTGGACTAACATATAAATAATTTATCGTTTCTTCCAGTCAGCTCCTAGCCTTGTTTCGATGGAAGATATTGAGCATCTCCGTTGCCTCTTTCTACAGATTTAGTCAGTCTAATTCCTGTATATTCCATTTGGTGAGGATCACATGTAGAGCCACCATTTATGTTGCTGAAAGAGATATTTGCAATGAATAAGACATTGGTCTTGTAAAATTCTATCATGTGATCTCTGGCGTCATTTTTACACCAAGGCCAAAGTTTCCAACTACTAGTGATTCTTTTTTGTTTCCAGCTGTTGGATCCCAATTGTCAATAATTATCAATACATCTTAATCAAATGTTTGGTCAATTTCAGATTGCAGAAGTTGGTAACAATATTATATTTCTTCATCTTTGGGTTTAGTGGTTGGTGTGTAAATTTGAATAATAATAGTATTAATTGGTCTTCTTTGTATGCTTATGGTTATTATTCTATCACTGATAGCATTGTACTTCAGGATAGATCTAGAGATGTTCTTTTTGATGATGAATGCAGTGATATTAATCTTTAATTTGTCATTCCTGGAACATTATTAACTAATTCAAAATGGCAAATACCAGTCTATTTCAGCTAACTAATACCTAGGATATCAATCTTTATCTGTTCCATTTCATTTTAGACAACTTCCAATTTTCCAGATTCATACTTAATACATTCCATATTCTAATTAGTAATGGATGTTTGCAGTTGTCACATCCCATTTTCAGTCATACTCCACCAAAAAATGAAAGTCTCAGAAGATTTAGTCTATACACACCATCAAGGTCGATTCTACTTTGAGGATGCAACACTTCTCCAGATGTGTTTTGAGTGCCTTCCAACCTGAGGTGCTCATCATTTAGCACTGTATCAGACAATGTTTCAGAGATTGATATTTTTGACCTTTCAAAGGAAGGTAATCCAATAGAATGTGGAAATTATAGAAGAAATATAATAAACATCACATACAAGTAAATTTTTTTTTTTAAAGATAATTTTCAAATGGCTATAGTAGTATATTGACTGGGAACTTCCAGAAATGCAAAATGGATTCTGAAGAGGATGTGGCATGAGGGATATCATTGCTCATGTCTGATGGATCTTGGTTAAAAGCAGAGAATACTAGAAGGATGTTTACTTGTGTTTTATTAACTATACAAAGACATTCAATTTTGTGGACCATAACAGATTATGCATAACACTGTGTAGATGGGCAATTCCAGAACAGTTAATTGTTCTCATGCAAAACCTGTATATAGACTAAGAGGCAGTTGTTCTAATAGAACAAGTACATGCTGTAGTTTAAAATCAGGAAAGGTGTGCATCAGGGTTGCATCCTTTCAGCATACTTATTCAATCTATAAAATGAGAAAATACCCTGAAAGCTGGACAATCTGAGCAAGATTGCAGCATCGGGATTAGAGTAAGACTTGTTAACACCCTGTGATATGCAGATGGCATAACCTTGCTTGTTGAAAACAAAGATGACTTGAATCAGTGATGAAGATCAAGGACTACAACATTTAGTTGGATTACACATCAACATGAAGAAAACAAAAATCCTCACAGCAAGACTAATCAGCAATATCATGGGAGTAACAGTCAAGGAATCAAATGAGGTATGTCATTGGGCAAATCTGCTACAAAAGACCTCTTTAAAGTGTTAAAAAGGAAAGATGACATTTTGAGGATTAAAGTGATCAAAGCCATCTTACTTTCAATCTTCTCTTATGAATGCAAAAGCTGGACAATTAATAAGGAAGACTGAAGAAGAACTGATGCATTAGAATTATAGTGTTGGCAAAGGATATTGAATATACCGTAGACTGCCAGAAGAATGAACACATCTGTCTTGGAAGTACAGCCAAAATAATCTCTAGAATTGAGGATGGTGAGATGAATCTCATGTACTTCGGACATGTTATCACGAGGGACGAGTTCCTGGAGAAGGACACTGTTCTTGGTAAAAGAGAAAGTCTGTAAAAAGGAGGAAGAACCTCAAAAAGATGAACTGATATAGTGGCTGAAACAATGGGATCACACAAAGCAATGACTGTGAGAAGGGTGCAAGAGTGAGCAGTGTTTCATTCCTTTGTACATAGGGTCACTATGAGTTGAACTGATCTGATGACATATAACAACAATGCGTTCCATTGTATGCTGTACTAAACATTTATTACCTTTCACTCCCAAAACATATGGTTCCTCTTACATATAGTACCCTGATTTTACTTTGAGGAATTTTTCACCACACTCTTTGTATTAAATTTTGTCTGAATACTAAGTATAACTGCCTAGTTCACAATATGAAAGCTGAAAGAGAAAGATTTCACACCATCCTACCTTATTACCTACATGTCTGAGGAGGTGTGAGGTGACCAGACACTTGCTGTAAATCTGGCTAATCTGACATTTCCTTCTAGGAATTTCCATATGGGATGTTCATTTCTATAGCCAGCATTTTCCTGACAAGAGAGTTATTGAAATAAGCCTTTATTAATAGAATTTGCTTTCAAATCCTCAGAGTTTCTCAGATTCATGCGTTTTTCTAAATAAGAAACTTAGTATACCTATCAATTCAGCAAGATTTGGGAATTTTCCCAATCATGATATGTTATCTAGAGAAAATGACCTCATTTCTTACCAAATAATCCTAACTACTCAAAAAATTGGCATCAGAGAAAAGATTGAAGCCACAGATCCTTGGAAATGTAAGCTATTTGGGAATATTTATCTGCTTTATATTGGAAGGAAGGAAGAAAAAGTTATGTCATATTCTGGAAAAAGATCATAGCTGCCCATAACACTTAATGATAAGACAGTTTATTAAAGTAATATCTGTGACAAGCTGGAACAATGTTTCTATCCATTTA
This sequence comes from Orycteropus afer afer, assembly GCF_000298275.1. Taxonomy (NCBI): domain Eukaryota; kingdom Metazoa; phylum Chordata; class Mammalia; order Tubulidentata; family Orycteropodidae; genus Orycteropus; species Orycteropus afer. The sequence continues at coordinate 5,514,157 of NW_006921633.1, read as the reverse complement.
TCATAGGAACTCTGGTGGCGTAGTGCCTAAGGCATTTGACCAGAAGGCTGGAGGTTCAAACCCACCAGCCATTCCTCAGAAGGAAGATGGGCCAATAAACTTCTGTCGTGATACTGCCTCAGATACCCAAGGAGGGGTTTCTATGAGTCGGGTCTGACTTGACTGCACATAACAACAACAACATCCATTCATCATACCATAAAAAGTTGTCAATTAAAAATGTTTATGTAAATTTGTGAACATAAATAAACAAGACAATTCTGAATAAGGAGAAGAGTTTTCAAAGACTTGAACAGACATATCACAAAAGTAGAAGATATTCAAATGGCCAATAAGCATACAAAAAAAAATACCTAGGCTAATTTCAAAGTAAAACCATATTGAGATACTACAACACATCAACCAATGTACATGGAGAAAAAATATAAATTGTTGTAACTGTTTTGGGAAAGTGGAAGTATAATCTAAATAGAACTAAATATATAATTTTCAAATGACTCAACATTCTACTTTTTTTCTTCCGAAGCCATATCAAGTGGCTTAGGACCTCAGGGTAGAAGCATGAGGAACAATTGTCACTATTCGAATAATACATCAAAACCAAAAAAATTTCCTTATTACCTTTCATGTTGGGCTGTGTGACTCTATAGGAGTTAGTAGTCAAAAGAGATTTCTATACTGGAACAAAATACTTCCACTGAATGGAATACTGAGATTCCCAAGTAATAGTTGTGCTATTCATGATACTTGGGGGAAAGTGTTAGGAAAGGGATTTTTGTATGGTTTTGTAGTGATTATCCCTGCTGTCATGAGGAAGTAAGGATTAAAACCTTTCAATGTAACTGAAGACAATGAACAAAGCACTTTTCAGGGTCCAGATGCAATTCCATAATCAGAAACAGAGATGCAGTTAGATTAATGGAAGACAATATGCTAAGTAGCCCATATATAAATATATCAGAATTTCTGATGCATAATTAGAGAATAAACGAATATGGTAGCAACTAGGAAGTTTTACTTTGAAATATATTCTTAGTGTTAATAACTAGGAGCCCTAGTGGCACAATGGTTAAGCACTTCACCATTAACCAAAAGTTTGGCATTTCAAACCTACCAGGCAGTCTGTGAGAGTACGATGTGACAGTGTGCTTCTCTAAAGATCACAGCTTTGGAAACCCTATGGGGCAGTTCTACTCTGATCACTATGAGAATTGACTAGACAGCATACAACAACATTAAGTATAAACAATGCCAGATGTCTCAGGAATAAAAGTCTCCTCATTATTAGGGCAATGAAACACCTCCCCCCACACACACACACAAACACTGGAGTACTGGAGAAGGGCAAAGCAAATATCAAATATATATTTGACAAAAATAAACAAAAATACCAACAATGGCCTTATATAAACATTGTTAGAAGTAGAAAGTATATTTCTTTCCATGTGGAATAAGCGAATGTCTAGTTGTTTTTTTTTTTTTTTTTCTTTCTTTCTTTTTATTAGGATTTGGGTGAACTCCAGTATAATAGATAATGGAAGAAGTACAACCAGAATGCTCCTTAAAGATGAAGATGGCAAAATGGCAAAGCCACTCTGAGAGTGATCAAAAT
>NW_006921633.1:5504224-5512445 GCF_000298275.1 Orycteropus afer afer | reverse complement strand
TTTCTTTCCATGTGGAATAAGCGAATGTCTAGTTTTTTTTTTTTTTTTTTTTATCAGCTTCCTCTTTATTTCCTCATTCTTTGCCTCCAGTATAATAGATAATGGAAGAAGTACAACCAGAATGCTCCTTAAAGATGAAGATGGCAAAATGGCAAAGCCACTCTGAGAGTGATCAAAATTGGAGGTCTTGGATAGAGTTGGGAAAAAAAAGGAACAAAACTCAAAATCATAAAAAAAAGACCAGCCTTACTGATCTCATAGAGACTGGTGAACCTCCTGAGACTTACACTCACTCCCTTGGCTTAAGCTTCAGCCAAACAACAGACAGGACTATGTGGTGAAAAATTACACCAGGGAGGTGGACTCCTTAGAACATTCAACCATGGGAGATCAGAGGGCAGCGTTTGCACAAGGAGGAATGCAGAAGGCAGCAATGCAGAAGAAAGAAGGACACAGGGAAAAGATAACCACAGGGAGGATGTGGGAAGAGAGTTGCTGCATTGTTGGGATTGCAATCAATGGCATGAAACAAAATGTGTATGACTGTTGAAAGGAAAACTGATTTGCTCTGTACACCTTCATCCAAATCATAATGAAAAGTTTCTTTAAAAAAAAAAAAAAAAAGATGATGGCAAGACTTCTTCTCAGATACTTTGCACATGTTATCAGGAGGGACTAGTCCCTGGAGAAGGACTTCATGCTTGTTTAAGTAGAAGGTCAGTGGAAAAGAGGAATAATTGCAATGAAATAGATTGACAAAGTGGCTGCAAGAATGACCTCAAGCATAGTAAAAATTGTGAGGATGGTGCAGGATCAGGAAGTGTTTTATTGTGTTGTATACAGGGTCTCTATGATTCAGAACAAAATTAATGGCACCTAACAACAGCAGCATAATAGATAACATGCATCTATTTATGAGTAAATATCTACAGAAAGTATAAGAATGAAGAAATTTTTATGTTGTTCACAAATATAAAAATATTTTCAAGGTTACATACATTGGAATTAAGGGAAAGGTGGTTATCACCCAGAGATGGAGGAAATGGGATTGCCTGCATTTGAGCAGTGGATGAGTACCTGTATTTTGTATGTAAAATGCTGTTATTAGATACTGTCAAGTCAATTCTGACTCATATCAGCCCCATATGACAGAGTAGGAAAAAACATTTCCAAAACGGTAATCTTTTTGGAGGAACTCTGGTGATATAGTAGTTAAAGGACTTAGCTACTATCTAAAAGATCAGGGGTTCAAACCCACCAGCTGTGCTGCAGAGGAAAATTGACAGTCTATTTCCACAAAGATTAATAGCCATGGAAACACCATGGAACAAGTCTACTTCATCGTATAGGGTCCCTGTGAGTCAGAATCCACTTGACAGAAATGGGTGTAATCTGTACAGAGCACATCACCACTTCTGGATTCGAACCATCAGCCTTTTTGGTTAGCAAGCAAACACCTAATTACTGTGCTACCAGGGCTTCATATATATGCAAAATAGCTACATGGTATTATTCATTAAACATTTTTAGAAATATTTAGGTGGGATGATTTTGTGGATGTAAATTAATAAAAAGGATGGACTAATTTTGGTATTTATTTTTATGGCTATTTAGTACATAATCCTCCATTCTAACTGCATCTCAGTTTCCTATTATGGAATTATATATGAATCTTTCAAATTGCTTCATAACAGTTCATTGTCTTCAAGTACAATAAAATGTTTTAATACTAATTTTTCAATCTTTCTTCAGTCACCAAATATAATCTGTTGCTGTTGTTACCTGCAGTTGAATTGGTTATAAAGTATTATAATGAAATGTGCAAAGACTTGGAGTTAGAAAACCAAAAGAGAAGAATGTGTTCAGTATTTCATAAGCTGAGAACTGAGAAAAAAATTCAGGCCTTGAGTTGCAATATTGAAGGATTCTATAGGCACTATATTGAATGTTGCAGGAAGCATCAAAAGTATATGGAAGAAATACACAGAGCCATTGCACTAAAAAGAATTGGGCCATGTTCAACCATTTCAGGAGATAGAATATGATCAATAATCAATGTTGTTGAAGGAGGAAGTCCAAGCTGCATTGAACACATTGATGTAAAACAAGGCTCCAGAAAATTGAAAGACAGCTACCTGGCCAATTGACTGTTGCCATTCCAAAGAAAGGTGATCCAACAGAGAGAGAAATGATTGAACAATCCATTAATATTAAATGCAATTCAAACTTGGCTGAAGATAATTGAAAAATGGATCAGCAGTACATAGGCAGGGAACTGCCAGAAATTCAAACTGCATTTAGAAAAGGACATCAATGAGGGTTATCTTGACTGAAAGCAGAAAATACCAGAAAGACATTTACTTGTGTTTGATTGACTATGCAAAGACATTCAACTTGGTGAATCATAACAAATATGGATAAAAGTGTGAATAATGGGAAGTCCAGAACACTTAATTATCTCTGTGCACTCTTAGAAAATGTTTGCTGAATTAAATTATATTAAACCATGATGAAACTTTAATTCTATTATGTATTTTTGTTTCTCAGTTAACAGTAACATTAAGAAAATGTATTCCGTAATATTCTGTATTCTAAAAAAATATAGATAGTATTGTATCATAGAATTCAAGACATTCTTTTGGATATTCCATGAAAATTCAAAAACTCCGTAGTGTAGAAAATGTTAACTAGTCAAAATTCTACTTTACTATACATGAGTATCTTCTGGATTCTTAAGTATAATTATGATTAAAACTCAGGCAGCTTATATAAGAATGTCTAATATACTGCCAATTTCTCTTGGTATTTCTAATGACTTTTATTTTAATATCTGCTGTAAGGAAGGTTGGGCAATCTACTTCCATAGTGATATCTCCTCAGAAACCCAAGGTGGGGTTGCTATGAGTCAGATCTGACTCAACAATACATAACAACAGCAACAGTAACATATGTAATCAGTACATAACCTTATTAATGTTTTTGTTATCAGTTATATACACATGTTGCTGTTGTTGTTATGTGCCATCAAGTTGAATCTGACTCATAGCGACCCATCCTTGGGTTTTTGAGGCGGTACCACTACACAATTATAAATCCCTTTCTAATTTGGATTTGAATTCTATCTCACTTGACTTCAAATATAAAAGACCTGTGACAGGTTTGCAAAATTATTATTTTCCTAACTTGGGTATTTGGTCTGTGACTTACTGAAAGGTTTTACTTCTGAAATTATTGGAGTTGTAGAGCCACTTAAGGAGTTCTGCTGGCATAGTGCCTAAGGCATTTGACTACTAACCAGAAAGCTGGCAGTTCAAACCCATCAGTCAATCCTCTGAAGAAATATTGAGCAATCTACTTCCATAGAGATACCACCTTGGAAACCCAAGGAGGAGTCATTATGAGTCAAATTGACTCAATAGTGAGTTTGTTTTTTTGCTTAGACCCAATTCTGTGTTCTTAGTGGAGTTCTTCCTGAATCACTTGGTATTTTGATTACCTTCATTCTTTGAAATTGTTTTGTGTTTGTCTTATTTCCCTTGTTGATTTTGACATAAAATTATTTTTTGTTTGATAAGTATCTTATTGTAGTAATATTTTTCTCTTTCCTCAAATACTTGACTACATATTTATCATAACATTCCACACTTGATTGATTTCATACTTACATAATTTACTTCTTAAATTCATTCCTGTCCCTTTAATATATACCATATATAATAAAGTATCTCTGGTAGCGTAGTGCCTAAGGCACTTGACTGCTAACCAGAGGCTGGTGGTTCAAACCCACCAGCCACTCCTTGGAAGAAAGGTTGGACAATCTATTTCTGTAGTGATACCTCTTTGGAAACCCAAGGAGGGGTCATTATGAGTTGGATCCCACTCAATGGCATATAACAATAACAACAACAACATATGTAATAAAGAGCAGAATATTAAAAAAAGATAAAACCTCAAAGAAAAAGGGGAAACAAGTAAATAAATACTAATACTAATTATATAAAATATCAATGTATTTTCTTCATTCTTCTGTACATTCTTTTTTTTGGTAGTCATACATATTCTTAGTCACCTCCAACCAATTTAAAGTTACACAGAATTATTTATAAAACAGACAAATTAAGATATGTTACTCCTGCTAGCCCTTAAAATGACATCAGATACTGTATAATAGAATTTTACAAGGCCAAGAACCTTTTCACAGCAAACAAATTTTTGCAACAACATAAATGGTGACTATGCACATGAGCCTCACCAGAAGGAAAACACAGGTATAAAATTGACTAGAGTTATGGAAGGAGACCATGGAGAACAAGGTCAGGCATGGAATATGGAACAGAACATCAATTGCTCTTATGCAAGTTCAAGTTGAAGCTGAAGAAAATTAAAACAAGGATATGAGACCCAGTATTGAATATGAGATTGTGTATATTCAACCTGAATTTAGAGATCATGTAAGGAATAGAACTGACACATTAAACACTAATGACAGAAGACCATATCAGTTGTGGGATGACATTAAGAATATCATACACATTGGTTCCAAGATGGCAGACTATGCAGAAAAACTGCACAAACCCTCTTCAATAAAGAAAAGGCAAACCAATTAACATCCACACAGAAGATAATCCTGGACCCCTGAGCCTTGAAGGGAAGGATATAGAAGTGGACTAAACCCCAACTAGCAGAAGAATTTGCATGAAAATGCCAAAAAAGAAGACATATGGAGCTGCAGTCTGGCTGCGATCTTGAGTGATCCTGTTGGCACAGACAGCTAGGAGAGTGCAGAGTGGTGGTAGGACCTAAGAATTAACCTAAAAATCCGCCTTGCTAGCCAGGGACTGCGTGGAGGACTGCTCTGGTGGCTGCAGAATAAACGGAGAAGCAGCAGCGAAGAGGAAGGCAGGCTGAGCTTTGGACTTCTGCCTGTCTGGAGGGGGCAGCCATTTTGAATGTTTACAAGTGGCTTGACCATTTTGGATATTTAAAGAGACAGCACTCGCCCAGATTCCAGGGCCTTAAGAACAGGTTCCACTTGCCAGTAACCCCAAGGACACTCCAGGCCTGGACAACTAAAAAGGTATGACATTACCATTTTTACTCTTACAATCCATACCCACTTGGTGAATGAAGGTGCAGCCATTCCCCACTCCCATCCACCTTCTGGGCCCACAGGAACTCCACCCCAGTCTGTGTGCTCTGACAGAGCCTGGGGGCCCTGCCCTGCCCTCCCCAGATTTTTTTCTTTTTCTCTTTCTTTTTTCTGGTTTTTAGTTTGCTTGTATTTGTCTGTTTTAAAACTAGTATTATTATCAATAATTTTGTCCTTTTTACTATTATTCTTTATTCTTCCCCTCCCAGGTCCTACTTTTCAGCTTTTTTTTTTTCTTTTCCCTGTTCCTTGTTGTAAAATTTATTTATTTATTTATTTATTTTCCTTTTCTTCTCATGGTTAATACCATTCCTAGTCTTTCTTTTTTCATTTTTGTCATTTTTTTCTTCATTATTCTCCTTCTCCAGTTTTTTTCTCTTAGTGCCCTATCCCTATATATTGCAGGTTTTCTTGTTTTCTATTCTTTTTCCCTATTTTCTTTTTTTGGTTACTGTTCCTGTGTGATTACATGGTGTATTTTTGTCCATGTGCTTTTAATTTTTTTGATGGTTATTCAATTGTAATTTTTGTCTAGCTGAGTGGGAGACAACAACAGTCCCCAAAAGACACAACTACACCCACACCTCCTACAACTTAACTTACTGAGTGATAGCCACCACCTCCTTCTCCACCAACAGGTCAACAATATAAAATCACCAGGAAGAGCCTGAATCACACTTGGTTGCTCTTCACAAACAGTTAACAGAGATCTGCATACAACACACTACAATGTCTCAGAGGCAACAGACCATCACAGTCCACACAAAGAAGCAAGATAAAGTGGTAGAAACAAGGGAGCAGAATGAAGACCCAGAACACATCCCTGAGGATGAAGCAGCATTGGAACTTTCTGATAAGGAATTCAAAAGAATTATATTTAGGTATCTTTAAGGATTGAGAGACAGACCAAGGAAAACACAGAAAAAAACCCTAGAAGGATTTTGTAAGAAAATACAAGAACAAAATGAAAAATTAGAAATAATTCTAAATCTACAAATAGAAATCCAGAAGATTAGTACTAACTTGCCAGAAATAGATAACACACTGGAAGGGCAAAAGAGTGGAATTGATGCAATTGAAGAGAGAATTAATGAGATTGAAGACAAATGCATGAATATTTCTTTGGAAAGGGATCAATCAGAAAAAATATCAAAATTTACCTAAATTAACACAGATTGATGTGGAAAAGTTGAACAGGCCCATCACAAAACAAGAAATTGAATAGGTCATCAAAAAATTACCAATGAAAAGAAGTTCTGGCCCAAATGGTTTCACTGGAGAATTCTACAAAACATTCAGAGAAGAACTGATACCAATCCTACTCAAACTATTCCAAAACATAGAAAAGGATGGAATCCTCCCTAACTCATTTTATGAACCAAGCATAACCTTGATACGAAAACCAGGCAAAGACATCCCTCAAAAGGAAAACTACAGACCAATATCCCCCATGAATATAGATGCAAAAATCTTCGACAAAATCCTAGCCAATAGACTCCAACAACATGTTGAGAAAATCATTCATCATGACCAAGTGGGATTCATAACAGGTATGCAGGGATGGTTCAACATTAGAAAAACAATCAACATCATCCACCATGTAAATAAAACAAAGGAGAAGAACCACATGATCATATCAATTGATGCAGAAAAGGCATTTGATAAAATCCAACACCCATTCCTGATCAAAACTCTCAGCAAAATAGGAACAGAAGGGACATTCCTCACCATATCAAAGGGCATCTATGCAAAACCAACAACCAACATTATTCTCAATGGAGAGAGACTGAAACCATTCCTCTTGAGAACAGGAACCAGACTAGGATGCCTGCTTTCACCACGTCTATTCAACATTGTATTGGAAGTCCTAGCTAGGGCCATAAGGCAAGAAAAGGAAATCAAATGCATCCAAACTGGTAAGGAAGAAGTCAAACGATCCCTGTTTGCTGATGATATGATTCTATACCTAGAAAACCCAAGAGACTCAGTCAAAAATCTACTGGAACTGAGTGAAAGATTTAGCATCGTGGCAGGATATAAGATCAACATCCAAAAATCAGTTGGATTCCTCTACACCAGCAAATAAATTACTGAAAAAGAAATAAGGAAACACATACTATTTACAATAGCTACCAAAAAATACTTGGGAATAAATCTTACCAAGGACACAAAAGACCTGTACAATGAAAACAATAAAAAACTACTTCAAGAAAACATAAGAAATCTACATAAATAGAACATCCTATGCTCATCAATAGGAAGATTGAACATTGTCAAAATGTCAATTCTACCCAAAGCAATCTCAATGAAGCAATCTACATTCAATGAAATCCCAATCTGGATCTCATCGATATTCTTTAGCGATATGCAATCTCAATTCAGACCACATCAATATTCTCATCAATCACTAACTTTATATGAAAAGGAAAGAGACCTTAGATAAGCAAAGCAATATTGAAGAAGAACAACAAAGTAGGAGGTCTCACACTGCTGGATCTCAAAACCTACTATACAGCCACAGTAGTCAAAACTGCCTGGTATTGGTTTAATGACAGATATGTAGTCCAATGGAATAGAATTGAAAACCCAGAAATTGATCCATTAACCTATGGTCAGCTGATCTTTGACAAAGGCCCAAAATCCATTAAATGGGGAAGCGAATGTTTATTTAATAAATGGTGCTGGTAAAACTGGAGATCCATTTGCAGAAAAAAGAAACAAGATCTGTACCTCACACCATACACAAAAATGAACTCCAGATGGATCAAAGATTTAAATGTGAAGCCTAAAACTATATAGTTCCTCAAGGAAAATCTAGGGGCAAATTTAGAGGCCTTATTATATGGCATAAATAGACTATCAAGCCTAACTCAAAGTGCACAAACAGCAGAAGACAAACCAGATGATTGGGACCTTCTAACAATTAAATGTTTATGTGCTTCCAAAGACTTCTCCAAAAGAGTCAAAAGAGAACTTACAGATTAGGAAAAAATATTTGGTAATGACATATCTGACAAGGGACTTATCTCTAGAATTTATAGAAAACTCCAACACCTCAATAACAAAAAGACA
>NW_006921633.1:5502433-5503053 GCF_000298275.1 Orycteropus afer afer | reverse complement strand
GGGCTGACTCGACGGCACATAACAACAACAACAACATGAAGTGGGGAGTGCATCCAAGAACATGTATAGAGTTGGCAGACAATGGTCCTAAAAGTTTATGTGAATGATCAGAATTCCCAGGTATATAGTGAAGCTGACAAGGGGCAAGGTTGTTGCCACTGCTTGGTCACAGCTAGTTACCCGGAGGGACCAAGCAATTGAACATGTGTGCTTGGGACCATAGTCACAGGGACATCAAGCTCAATTGGCATAACATGCTACACAAAACATTGTTCCACCTCCTACTTTGGGGAGTAGCGACTGAGATATTGAAAGCCAGCAAGCTGCCATCTAGATTCAATGATGGGTCTCTCCTCATCCAGAGCAAAGAAGAATGAAGAAAACCTTAATTCATGGAAACAAGTATTCCTAGTGAGTGGTACACCATCTGACCTGCAGCCTATATGACTATGAGACCAGAAGAACTAGATGGTGCCCAGCTACCATTGTCATCCACTTGGAAGGGGATCTATGTAGGAGATCCCTGATAGAGAGGAGAACAATGTGGAAAACAACTCAAAATCAATTGGAGAAAAAAAAAAGGGGGAGGGCCAGGTTTGCTGGTTCGATAGAGCCTGGTG
>NW_006921633.1:5491537-5502038 GCF_000298275.1 Orycteropus afer afer | reverse complement strand
AAAAAAAAAAAAAAAAAAAAATAGCACACATGATGAAAATAAAAGAACATTAAAAACACAGGAAAAAAAAGAAACTACAAAAATGGGTGTCAGAAGAGACTCTTAACCTTGCTCTTGAATGTATAATAGCTAAAGTAAACAAAAAATGGAATAAAATACCTCAACAGAAGAGTTCAAAGGGTGGCTTGAGAAGACAAAGTAAAGTATTACAACAAAATGTGCATAGACATGAAGTTAGAGAACCTAAAAAAGAACACTCGACATTTCTCAAGCTGGAAGAACTAAAGAAGAATTCTAGCCTTGAGTTGCAATATTAAAGCATTCTATGGACAAAATATTGAACAATGTGAGAAGCATAGAAACAAGATAGAAGGAATATATACTGTCACTATACTAAAAAGAATTGGGCAAAGTTAAACCAATTCAAGAGGTAGCATATAATTAAGAACTGATGGTATTGGGAGAAGAACTCCAAGCTTCATTGAAGACACTGAGAAAAAAAAAAAAAAAAAACCTAGGCTCCAGGAATTGACAGAATACCAATTGAGATGTTTAAACAAATGGATGCAACACTGAAAGCATTCAATTGTCTTTGCAAAGAAATTCAGAAGGCAGCTGTCTAGCTAAGCAACTGGAAGAGAGCTGTATGTGTGCCCATTCCAAAGAAAAGTGATCCAATAGAATGTGGAGATGATTGAACAATATCAATAATATCACAAACAAGTAAAATTTTCTTGAAGATAATTAAAAAATATTTACAGCAAAATGTCAACAGGGATCTGCCCAAAATTCAAGCCAGGTTTGGAAGATGTCAGATGAATCTTGGTTGAAAGTAAAGAATACCAGAAAGATGTCTAACTGTGTTTCATTGAATATGCAAAGGCATTTGACTGTGTGGATCATAACAAATTATAGACACCACTGCAAAAAATAAGAATACCAGAACACTTCACATAGACAAAAAAAGCATTTGTTTGAACAGAGCAAGGAGATGTGGTGTGGTTTAGTAAAGGAAAGGTATGCATCAAAGTTGATTCCTTTCACTATACTTATTTAATCTGTTTGCTGAGCAAATAATTTGATATGTTTATGCCCACTGTTGAGGCTATTATGTCAGTCCATCTCACTTTCAAGATAATATCAATCCTATAAGACACATGCCTTATAAAGCACAATATTGTACACAGTGTCCTGTTTTCTTACTATCAAAAATATTGCTATATACTTCAGCTCCCACCCTTTATTAAAAAAGTTTCTTTTTTTTTTCTTTTCTACTATTCCAACAGTAGACAGATATTGTTTTCCCACTAGTCAGACATACCTACCACACCTACCACCTACTAGCACCCAGCAGATGAGCATCACCAATCGCTCCTAAATCACTAGATCAATGATGGTGGACAACAACTGCTCACCTTGCCTGCAGCTGCTCTCCATGACCAGCAAACAGAAATCAGCACCCACATTCCTACCAATTACTTTACCTACTCAGAGATAGGTAGAGAACATTCTAGTGCTGCCAAACTCGTGACCAAAGAAGGTCATTTGCCCTGCCTGCCAAAATATAATAAAACAAAGCAAAACAAAAAATCAAGGTAAAGAAAACCAACACATAATCAACAAATAAATACAACTACAAAATGTCTTGGAGACAACAGATAACTTCAAATAAAACAAACAGGACAAGATGGTGCAAGCAGGTGACAAAGTATAAGGAAATCTCCAAGGAAGAACAGGTAATAAAACTACCTGATAAGGAGATATACATACATACATACATACATATATCTTCTTCTAAGGACTCAAGGAAACCACAGAAAAAATCAAGGAAAGCTCAGACAAAACCCTAGATGAATTCAAGGAAACAGTACAAGAGGAAAATGAAACTACAAAAAAAAAAAAAAAAGATAATAATAATAATTGGAAATCCAGAAGATTAACACTAAAATTATTAAGATAAATAACATATTGTAAGGAATAGAATTAAATCAATGGAAGAATGGATAAGTGAATTAGAAGGTAAATCTCTTCACACCAATTTGTATAAGGAAACATATGAAAAAAAAAAAAGGTGAAGAGAAACTAAGAATTGCGTAAGGCATCATTAAGAGGAAAAATTATGTGTGACTGGAACAGCAGAACAGAAGGAGGCTAAAAACCTACAGAGAGAATTGTTGAAGATTTGCTAGCAGATATTTTCCCCCGTATCATAAAAGACAAAAAACAAACAAACAAAAAAATGCATACAGGATAGACCCAAAAGAAAATCACCAAGGATAACATAATCAAATTTTCCAAAACCAAAGACAAGCAAAGAATCTTGATAGCAGCTCAGGACAAATAAAATATTACCTAAAAAGGGCATCCAATAAGATTTTTCAGTTTTTCAGCAAAAGCTATGTAGACAAGGAGGCAATGAGATGACATATACAAAACCTTGAAAGAAAAAAAAAAAAATGCCAACCAAGAATAATGTATAAAGAAAAACTGTCCATCAAATATGATGGCAAAGTTAGGATCTTTTCAGAGAAACAGAAATTAAGGGAATTTGTGAAAAAACAGACTAATCTTAATGAAACACTAAAGGGAGTCCTTCAGAAAGAGAGGCAGCAACATTAGGCAACAGCCACAGACTATGACACATGATAGCATCATTTGGAAGTCAACCCAGAAAAATAATTCTAAAAAATGAAATAAGTTTACAAGACTGAAAATAGAGAAAAAGAGACATCAATTTGTAAATGATGACAACTATAAAAAAAAAAAGAGGAAATAAATGGTATAATTATAGAACTTCCAAATGAAGAAGACTTTAAAACAGTATTGAGATAAAACACACTGTTTAAAACCTAAACTAAACCAAACCAAACTCACTGTCATCGAGTCAATTCAGACTCACAGCAACTCCCTTTGGGTTTCTGAGGTGGTAAATCTTTACAGAAGTAGATTGCTCAGTCTTCCTTCCATGGAGTGGATGGAGGGTTTGAACTGCCAATCTTCTGGTTATCAGTCAAATGCCTTAGGCACAGTTCCACCAGAGCTCCTGTTGTTGTTGTTGTTGTTTGCCGTCGAGTCGGCCCTGACTCATAGCAACCCCTCCTTGGGTTTCTGAGGCAGTATCACTACGAAAGTAGGATTGCCCAACCTTCCTTCCGAGGAGTGGCTGGTAGGTTTGAACTGCCAGTCTTCTGGTGAGCAGTCAAATGCCTTAGGCACTATGCTACCAGAGCTCCTACCAGAGCTCCTAGGAAGGTAAAAAATAATTGCAGGGTAACTACAAAAGAAAAAATAAATAAATGATAAGACTTGTAACCAAAATAAGAAAGGAAAAAAATCGTAATGACTTCATATGTACAAAATCAACAATAAAGTAAATTCATAACAAATATCCTCAACACAAAAAAATACATGGAACAGTGAAATCAACAACTCCACAACATAAAACACAGTAAAATGACTGCAGTAACATTAATTACACTGAATTTTAATAGATAAATACACCAGTTAAGAGAAATAGAGTGGCAGAATGGATAAGAAAACAGGACCCATCAATATGCTGCCTAAAATAGGATCACCTTAGACTATAGATAAAAGAAAGTTAAAAATCAAAGGATGGAAAAAATATATATATATATCAAGCTAATGGCATCCAAAAAGAGAAGTGGCAATATTAATTTCTGATAAAATAGACTTCAAGGAAAAACTAGCGTAAGGGACAAGAAAGGCATTATAAAATGGTAAAAGATACAAGCCAGCAAGAGGACATAACCATAGTAAATAAAAATGCACCCAATGAAAGAGCTCCAAAATGCATAAAGCAAATATTAAAAAAATTGAAAACAGAAATAAATAACTCCACAATAATAATGAGACTTTAACACACCACTTTTGATGAAGGACAGAATCACCAGAAAGAAACTCAACAAAGGTACAGAAGATCTCAACAACACAATCAATGAACTTGACCTAATAGACATATGAAGAACACTCCACTCTACTAAAATGCAAAATACATTCATTTCCCACGTACACGCATCATTCTCCAGAACAGACCATTGTTTTGGTTACTTCTAGTGCCACTCTAACCAATACCACAAATTGGTGGCTTTAAAAACAGAGATTTATTCTCTTACAGTTTAGGAGGCTAAAATCGAAGTTCAAAGTGCCAGGCTCTAGGGGCTGGGTGAAAGCCCCTCAACCTTGGGCTTCAGCTCTGCCTCTTGCTCCTGGCCCATTGAATCTGGACGCTTTTCTTAACTCATGCAGCTGCTAGCTGCTGAGGCTGGCAAACCCAAGGCTGACAAGTGAAAAGGCACAGTCCCAAGATTATCAAACAGTAGGCCACTAGTTCAAGTGCAGAAAAAATTCCAAGACTGGTAGAGCATAGCAGTCTACTGAATGAAAATTTAGCTACATGCAGTGTCCAAGTGTTCTAAAAAGCTGCAGAGACCTTTCTCAAGACTTCTCCTTATATACTGGAAGCAGACCACATACTTAAAGCAGCTACTGTGCTGCTCCCTGCAGATTCCACTGTGGAGTTGATTACCAATCTCGTCATGGGGAATAACTACATCCAGCTGCCCAGCCACTCAAAAGCAGGCTCAGCCAAGTTCACACATAACTTTAACTACTATAACCATATGTTAGGTCACAATGCAAACATCAATATATGTAGAAATTTAACTACTACAAACCATGTTCTTGGCTCATAATGCTATAAAATTAGACATCAATAAAAGGGAGATAAAAAAAAAAAAAAAAAAAAAAAAAAAAACCTCACTGTCATGAGTTGATTCTAATTCATAATGATCCCCATTAGGTTTCCAAGCTGTAAATCTTACAGAAGCAGATTGCCCCATTGTTTTTCTGCAGAGCAGCTGGCAAGTTCAAACCAGTGACTTTTTTGGTTAGCAGTCAAAGGTCCTAACCAGTACATCACCAGAGGTCCTAAACGAAGATTTAAAAAAAACAAACTCACTGCCATCGAGTTGATTCAGAGTCACAGTGATCCTCTTTGGGTTTTCGAGGCAGTAAATCTTTATAGAAGTAGATTGTCCAGTCTTCCTTCTGTGGAGTGTCTGATGGGTTTGAACCACCAACCTTCTGTTTAGCAGTCAAATGACTTAGGCACTACACCACCAGAGCTCCTTCAAAGGAAGATTAGGGGCAAAACAAAATTAAACCACTGGGTAACAGAAGAAATAAAATGTGAAATTAAAAATTTCCCAGGAGTGAAAGAAAACAAAAACAGAACATATCAAAACCTTTGGGACACAGCAAACACAATGCTCAGAGGTCAATTTATAGCAACAAATGCACATATCAAAAAAGAAAGAGTCAAAATCAATACCTTAACCTAACAACTGCTACAATTAGAAAAAGAGAAGCAAAGACATGTAAAACATCCCCAGAATAAAGAACATAATAAAAATAAGAGCAGAAATAAATGAAACAGAAAAATAATAGAAAGAATAAACAAGATTAGAATTAGATCCATCTACGGACAGGTAAACTTTGACAAAGGGCTGATATTAATGAAATAGGTGAGTCGGGGCCGACTCGACGGCACATAACAACAACAACAACAACAGTCTCTTCAAAAAACTCTACTGGCAAAACTGAATATCCATTTGCAGAAAATTTAAACAATATTCATCCCTTACATGATACACAATAACTAAAGATGGATGAAAACCTAAATATAAACCTAAAACTATAAAGATCATCAAAGAAAAAATAAATGCAAACTTAGATGTCTCAATTTATAGCATAAATAGACATCCATAACCAAAAAGTGCACACACAGCAGAAGATAAAATAGAAGATGGGATCTTCCAAAAATTAAATACCTATGCACACCAAAAGACTTGTCCAAAAGAGTAAAAATAGAATCTACAGATTGGGAAAAATATTTAGCAACAACATATCTGATAAGGGACTCGTCTCAAAATTTTATTGAAAATGTAAACATCTCAACAAAGAGACAATCCAATTTAAAAATGGGCACAGGACATGAACAGTCACTTCAACAAAGAAGACTTTCAGGTGACCAACAAACACATGAAGAAATGCTGTCAATCTTTAGCCATTAAAAAGATGCAAATCAAAACAACAGTGAGATGCTATCTCACTCCAGCTAAAATAGCAAAATTCAGTAAGACAAAAAACAACAGATGCTGGCAAGTGTGTGGAGAGATTGAAACTCTCATATACTGCTGGTGGGACTATAAAATGTTGCAACTACTGTGGAAAACAGTACTGTGATTCCTTAAGAAGTTGCAAATAGAAATACTATTTGATACAGCAATCCTAATACTAAGTATTTCTCTTAAAGAGATGAGAGTCAGGATACAAATAGATATATCCACACCAATGTTCACTACAGCATTATTTACTACAGCAAAGAGATTAAAATAACCTAAGTGCCCACCAACAGATGAATAGATAAACTGTGTTACATACACACAATAGAATCAACATTAATAAATTCTGAGAAATCTGTAAAACACCCCATAATGTGTATCAGCCTGGAGGATATTGTGCTGAGTGAAATAAATCAATCACAAAGTCAAAGACAAATATTGTCTGAGTCCATAATTACAAAAAGTCAAGGAAAAATTATCACACAGAAAGAAACATTCTTTGATGATTAACAAGGATGGGAGGGCAAGTAAGGGAAAATGCCTAACTAGGTAAGAGACATGTATTAATTTGGGTGAAGAGAAAGGCAATATACAAAATGAGATGACCAGTCCAATGTCACTAATGAAAAAGAAGACATGGAGAGGTCACAAGAGTTACAGATAATAAATGTAAATACACAATCCTGTACATACGCAATCCTGAATTATCAATAATAACACATATAAATTAATGAATGGATACATAGACAGACAGGTAAGATGAACATGCATGGGTAGGTGAATGGGAATATGCCCATGGCCATATATAGGTTTGGTAGATGATATTTCTACATACATATGTCTACATGCTGTACTGATATCCATACATATGGTAAATAGAGGACAAAATTATGAAAACTTCTTAGCCATAACCAAAAATCTTGAAGTAATGAGTTACTGGGTTTGGGGACTCAGGACTATAGTCACAGAGGGCATCAAGGTCAATTGGCACAACAATAATGCACAAAGAAAATCATCTACGTACTACTTTGGTGAGTAGTGGTTGGAATCTTAAACGCTTGCAACTGGCCATATCAGGTGCAATTATTTCTCTCTTCTCATCTGAAAGGAAGAAAAGTAAGAAAATCAAAGACACACAGAAATAATTAGTCCAAGGGACTAGTGGACTACATGATCCTGTCTTCTAGTCTCCACAGAACTAATACTAGAAAAACTACATGATGCCTGGCTAATCCTGCCAATCACTTGGAAAGACATCACAATGGAAGTTTCTGAACAAAGTGGGAGAAAAATGTGCAGTAGAACTCAGAATAATAAAAAGACCAGGCTTACTGCTCTGATAAAGATGGGTGGAACACCCAAGATTATGGTCTTTAGTCACCCTTCAAGGCTTGAATTGAACTCACCCTGCAGCTCAACTTAAAGACAAAAAACACACAGGCAGAAGGTGTGAAAAATAACACCACGGAGCTGTGCACTCCCTAGGACAATCAACCATTCAAGTTCCAAAGGGCAGCATTTGCCCAGGGATAAAGCTAAGAAGGCAGAAATGGATAGGAAAGAAGGATGAATGGAAATGATAAACATAGAGAGGAAGTACAGAATGCTGTTACATTGTAGGACTGCATTCAATGCCATGAAACAAAATGTGTATGAACAGTTGAATGGAAAATCATTTTGTTCTGTAAAAGTTCATTCAAATCACAATAAAAGTTAAAAAGAAATTCAATAAAATAAAGAATACAAAAATAAATAAAAATGAAAAGACAATGGAATTTTTCTGAACATTTGTAATGAAATATAAATAATTCTTTTTATATGTTTTTCTCAATATGATACATTATCCAAGGGTGTAAAGAAATCATTATATGAAACAAAATATCAAGTCTGCATAAAGATTTAATTTATTTTTTAAAAAAGACTTTTTAAATATGGAAAATAACCAGACATTTGTGAAAAGCTGAGTGAAATTATTTAAAATGTTAATAATTACTTTTACATTGCATTTTTTTGGAATAATTTTGTTCTTTCAATGATGATAATTATTCATCCTGATAAGAAAAAGTTCTCAGTATGTTTTTCAGTGTTAACAAATCCTTAAACAATTATTATTTTTCTCTTTTATTCTTAGTGATTCACAGAACTTTATTTTATACTCATATTTTTATGGAAAATTGCTTTATCAGCAGAAAAGAAGAATGGCTAAACAACTACAGAAATCTAAGTCTTAAAGAATATCATTAAGTAGAGCTGACAAGGGACAAGGTTGTAGTCACTTCTTGGTCACAGTCAGCTACCCAGAGGGACCAAGTAGTTGAACCTGTGGGCTCAGGACCATAGCTACAGGGGACATCAAGCTCAAATGGTTTAACATATTGTTCCATCTCCCACTTTGGCGAGTAGTGACTGGGATCTTAAAAGACTGCAAGTGGCCATCTACATGCAATGATGGGTCTCTCCTCATCCAGAGCCAAAGAAGAATGAAAAAAAACAAAGATTTGTGGAAAAATGAGTTCAAGTGGCTGGTACACCATGCGATCCACATCCTGTAAACTATGAGAACAGAAGAACTAGATGGTGCCCAGCTACAACTGTCAACCACTTGGAGGGCAATCAATGTAGGAGATCCTAGATAGAGGGGGAGAACAATGTGGACCAAAACTCAAAATCATTTGAAAAAAAAAAAAAAGGACCAGGTTTGCTGGTCTGATAGAGCCTGGTAGAACCACTGAGACTATGGCTCCTAACTGCCCTTGAGGTGTGGAATTAAACCCACACCTGTAGCGTGTCGTCAAGCAAAAGGCAGGAATATGAGGTGAACATTTACCTGAGGTAGATACATTCCTTGAAGAGAACAATCATGGGAGAAAAGAAGAGCTGCATATGCACAGGGACACAGCTCAGGGAGCAGGAGTGCATGGAAGGAAGGACACAGGAAAGAGGCAACTATGGGGAAGAAGTGGGAAGGGAGTTGTTGCATTGTAGTAAATTATAGTCAATGTCATGAGACAAAGTGTATGTGAACTGCTATATGGAAAGTGAATTTGGTTTCACCAAAATCACAATTAAAAAAAAAAAAAGAGAAAGTATTATTCAGAGTCAAACTAATCCACAAGTGCTCTATAATCAAAATCATATTTCTTTTTTCTTTTTTTTTTTTTATTCTCTTAAGTGATATGAATTAGTACTAACAGTGGGAATTTTTTTCTTGCCATACTTATCTAACTAAAACTGATCCAAATTCAAATAGTCACAAAAATTCATGGTTACATTACCAATAAACAGAAATATTTAGTCAATTATTCTCCATTTGTTAATTAATAATTTTCCATATGAATAGCTCATTAATATATCAAAATAATAGCAATCCAGACCTCAATAATTCACCAATATTTTTTAATTATTTATAAATAAATAAAAATTCAAAAATATTTTCTCTATTAAAGGTTATTTTCTATTAAATAGTTGATAACAAAATACCCCCTTAAATGCAAACTTTACTATTAGAGATGTATTTATTTAAATGATATTGCAGTTTTGAACTTTAAAAATTTCCCTAAAATAATAACTGGAAGCAGAGCTGGGCACAGGCAGCTTTACAACTCGACTAATAAGTAGCATCATGATAAATGGAAGGACTTCATACTACTTGGTTCTACAATCAACACCAGTGGAAGCATCAGAAGACATACTGCATTGGGCAAATCTGCTGCAAAAGAGCTTTATCTACTGCTGAAGAACAAAGATGTCTCCTTGAAGTCTAAGGTGTGCCTAACCCAAGCCATAGTATTTTCAATTGCTTCTTAAGCATGTGAGAGCACGACAACGAATAAGGAAGATTGAAGAAGAGTTGGTGTTTTTGAGTTGTAGTGTTGGCAAAGATGCTGAGAGTACCATGGACTGCTAAAGAACTAAAAAATCTATCCTGGAAGAAGGGCTACCAGAATGCTCCTTGGAAACAAGAATGGCCAAACTTTATCTCATCTACTTTGGTCATGTTGTCAGAAAGAACCAATCCCTGGAGAAGGATATCATGCTTGGTGAATGGAGAGTCAATGAACAAGGGGAAGGCCCTCAACAACGTGGATTTACACAGTGGCTGCAATGATGGGCACAGGTACAGCAAAGATTGTGTGAGGCTGGCACAGGACCAGGCCATGTTTCATTCTGTTGTACAAAAGTTGCTGAGTCAGAGATGATTCCACGGCACCTAACAACAACAACAACAGCAACAAATAATAACTAAGAATGTTGTTGTTGTTGTTGTTATGTGCTGTCGAGTCGGCCCCGACTCATAGCAACCCCTCCTTGGGTTTCCGAGGCAGTATCACTACGGAAGTAGGATTGCCCAACCTTCC
>NW_006921633.1:5489319-5491047 GCF_000298275.1 Orycteropus afer afer | reverse complement strand
TTAATTGTGATTTGGGTGAAAATTTACAGAGCAAATTCACTTTCCATACAGCAGTTCACATACACTTTGTCTCATGACATTGACTGCAATTTACCACAGTGCAACACCTCCCCACCCACTTCCTCCCAATAGTGGCCTCTTTCCTGTGTCCATCCCTCCCTGACTCCTGCCCCTTGAGCTGTCTCCCAGTGCATAAACATCCCTTCTTTCTCCCATGATAGTTCTCTCCAAGGAGTATATCTACCTCAGGTAAATGTTCAACTCATATGCCTGTCTATTGTTTGGTTGGAATCCACAGGTGTGGGTTCAATTCCAGACCTGAAAGGCAGCTAGGGGCCATAGTCTCAGTGGTTCCACCAGGCTCTATTGGAGCAGCAAACCTGGTACCACGTCTCCTGTGTTTTTTCCAAATGACTTTGAGTTTTGTTCCACATTGTTCTTTCTCTCATCCAGGATCTCCTACATAGACCCCACTCCAAGTGGTTGACAATGGTAGCCAGGCACCATCTAGTTCTTCTGGTCTCATAGCTGTATATGCTGCAGATCACATGGTTTAACAGTTGCTAGGACTAATTCTTTCCACAAATCTTTTATTTTCTTCATTTTTCTTTCCTTTGGATGAGGAGAGGCCTATCGTTACCTCTAGATGGCTGCTTGCAAACTTTTAAGATCCTAGTTGCTACTCGCCAAAGTACGAGGTGGAAAAATGTTTTGTATAGTGTGTTACGCCAATTGAGCTTGAAGTCTCCTGTGACTATGGGCCTGAGCCCACAGGCTCAACTTCTTGGTCCCTCTTGGTAGCTGGCTGTGGCCAAAGTACGACTACAACCTTCACCCTTGTCAGCTCTACTATACATCTGGGAATTCATATCATACAAGTACACTTATAGGACGATTGTCTGCCGACCCTGTACGTGGTCTTGGGTATACTCCCTGCTTCATATACATACTTAATAGTTCAGCCTGTCCACCCATCTATCCACCTGTATACCCATGTTTGTCTTCCCTGACAACACAGTACTGTACGTGCAGAAGGGTTCATCTTTGTTGTCTGTACCTCACACGTACCTTTCTATGTCTTCTTCTTCCTCAATCCCACCATCTTAATCACTCACATTTGGTACATTGCCCTTCTCTTCACCAAAATCAATATTTATCTCTATCTATCTAACAGTGTTCCCTCCTCTCCCCTCCCACCTCTGGTAACCAACAAAGAAAATTTCCTTCCATAGATAAATCTTTCCTTGACATTTATGATAACGGATGAATACAATACTTGTCCTTCTGTGATTAAATTACTTCACTCAGCATTATGTCCCCCAAGTTCATCCATGTTATGTGGTGTTTTGCAGATTCTAGATTATTCTTTAGGGTTGCATACTATTCCATTGTGTATGTATACCATAGTTTGGTTATCCATTTCTCAGGTAATGGACACTGAGGATGTTTCCATCTTTTGGCTATTGTAAATAGTGCTGCAATGAACATGGGTATGCATATGTCTGTCTTGTCATGGCTCTCACTTCTTTAGGATATATACCTAGTAATAGAATGGCTAGGTAAAATGGTATTTCTAATTCCAACTTTTTAAGGAATTGCCATACTGCTTTCCACAGTGGTTGCACCATTTTACAGTCCCACCAGCACTGAATGAGAGTCCCAGACTCTCCACATCCTCACCAGGATTTTTTTTTTTTTTTTTCTTCTTGTTGAACTTTGCTACTAGTT
>NW_006921633.1:5483073-5484179 GCF_000298275.1 Orycteropus afer afer | reverse complement strand
TGCTTCTTTGTGTGGACTGTGATGGTCTGTTGTCTCCAAGACATTGTGACATTGTTGTACTTACATCTCTGCTCACTGTTTGTGGAGAGCAGCCAAGGGTGAGTCAGGCTCTTCTTGGTGGTTGTTTATCATTGGCCTGTTGCTGGAGAAGGAAGTGGTGGCTCTCACTCAGTAAGTGAAGCTGCAGGAGGTTTAGGTGTAGTTGTGTTGTATCAAGACTGTTGCTGTCTTTCACTCAGTTAGACAAAAATAACAGTTGAATAACTATCAAAAAAGTAAAAGCACATGGACAAAAAATACACCATATAATCACACAGGAACAGTAACCAAAACAAAAAAAAAGCAAAAAAGAAGAAGACAAAAAAGAGACACTGCAATATCTGGGGAGAGGTCAATAAGAGCAAAAAGGTAGAGAAGGAGAATAATGAAGAAAAAATGGGAAAAACACAAAAAGAAAAACAAGGAATGGGGTTAACCATGAGAAAGAAAAAAAAAGATTGCAGGATCAGGGAAAAGAAAACGAGCTGAAAACTAGAACCTGGGAGAGGAAGAATAAACAATAATAGTAAAAAAGGACAAAAGTAATAATAATAGTAGTAGCTTTAAAACAGACAAAAACAAACAAACTAAAAAACAGAAAAAAGAAGAATAAAATTGGGGCAGGGTGGGGCACCCAGTCTCAGATCGAGCACACAGAGTGGGATGGAATTTCTGTCTCCTAGAAAGTGGGTGGGAGTGAGGGATGGCTGCACTTCTGTTCACCAAGAGGGTGTCAGGATAAGAGCAACAAGGGGAATCTCTCATCTTCCAGTCATGTGGGTCCAGAATGTCCTTGGGGTTCCTGGCAAGTGGAGACTGTTCTTAAGTCTCTGGAATCTGGGAGAATGTTGTCTCTTTAAATATTCAAAATGGTCAAGCTACTTGTAAACATTCAAAATGGCTGCACCCTAGAGACAGACAAAAGTCCACAGCTCAGCCCGCCTTCCTCTTTGCTTCTTCCCCCTTTATTCCCCAGCCACCATAGCAGTCCTCCGTGCAATCCCTAGCTAACAGGGCCAATTTTTAGGTTAATTCTTAGGTCCTACCACCACTTGGCAGTATCCAAG
>NW_006921633.1:5474990-5482803 GCF_000298275.1 Orycteropus afer afer | reverse complement strand
GACTGCTAACCAGAAGGCTGGCAGTTCAAACCCACCAGCCACTCCTCGGAAGGAAGATGGGGCAATCTACTTCCGTAGAGATACTGCCTCAGAAACCCAAAGAGGGGTTGTTATGGGTCGGGTCTGACTCGACGGCAGATAACAACAACAACAACATTTGTACCTTTGTGTGGGAGGTTCAGAATATGAAAATGTTCAAGATAATATCAACTTAAAATTCAGGTTTTCTATTCATTGAAGTAGAAATAATTCAGGTTTTCTATTTATTTAAAAGTAAGACATTTCACTGCTAACCAGAAGGTCAGTGGTTCAAACCCACCAGTTTCTCTGCAAGAGAAAGAAGGGACAATGTACTTCCACTAAGATTTACAGCCTTGGAAACCCAATGGGGATCTCTATGAATATGAATCAACTAGATAGCAGTAGTTTTATTCATTGAAAAAGAAATATTTAGCATTTTCTTTAGAATTGTATATTTTATATATTTGGGCATAAAACTCATTTGCATGTGAACATTTAACCTGCATTCAGCACACTCTCCAATATAGATTACCAACTTAAAGGCTGAATTGTATTCAGCAACAGTTACAACAAAAAGCAAAATTCACTAATTTGATCTTAGACATTGTACTAATTTGATCATTTTACTATTGTCTTAAAATGCAACTTGGGTTCTTTCCTATCACATTAATAATTGTTGCTATTAAGTACAGTCAAGTCAGTTCCATTCATACAAAGCCTATTTACAACAAAACAAAACATTGTCTGGCTCTGGGTCATCCTCACAATTGTTATGTTTGACCCCATTGTTGTAGACACTATATCAATCCATCTCATTGAGAGTTATCATGGATTGATTTTGTCCCCCCAAAATAAATGTCACCTTGGCTGGACCATGATTCAGTGGTTTAGAAGTTATGTAATCATCCCTCATGGTGTAATCTGAGGTGATCAGCTAATCAGATGTAAGGGGATTATGATGAGATGCAATATCCTTTCTCTGGTCACAGCCCTAATTTGGTATAAGGGGAATTTCCTTGGGATGCAGCCTACAACACCTTTTGTTTTACAAGGAATTAAAAGGGAGAGAAGCAAACAAAGAGCCACTAAGAAAGAACAGACAAGAGTGGAATGTGCCCTTGGGATCCAGGGTCCTTTTGCTGAGAACTTCCTAAACTTGGGGGAAGATTGATGCCAAGATACCTGGAGATCTCCAAGGAACATCATACCCACAGATGTTGAAATGAGACAATAATCTTCTGTTAGAGCCAACAGAGAGACAAAAAAAAAAAAAAGCCTTCCACTAGAGCTGGAGCCCTGAAAGTAGACTTCTCACCTCCCTAAATGTGAGATTATTAATGTCTATTTTTAAAGCCGTCCACTTGTAGTATTTCTGTCATAGCAGGTAGATAACTAAGATAGAATTTGATGCCAAAAGAATGGGCTGCTTCTGTAACAGATACCTAAAATGTGGATGGGTTTTGGAATTGGATAATGACTAGAAGCTGGATGATTATATCATTACCTAAATGCCAAATTATTTCAAGACATAACTGCTGAACCACTGAGAATCATGGCCCAGCCAAGCTGACACATATTTTGAGAGAATGCAATTCAATCAAAAATATCCCACTCTTAGGCCTTGCAAAATTCATGTCCTTGCCACATGCAAAACAATTTCACCTCATCCTACCATCCCAAAAGTTTTAAATCAACTCCAAGTCCAAATTATATACTGGGGCAAAATGTCTCCTTATCTGTGAATCTAGAATACAAGTTATATAGTTTCAACATACAATTGTGGAACAAGCACAAGGTAGATATTTCTATTACAAATGGGAGAAATGGGAAGAAAAAGAAGGGATATCAGGTATGACAGTAGTTAAAAACTCAGCAGAGCAATTTCCATTAGCTCTCAGGGCTTATAAAAAATCCAGTGTTCTCTGAGACCATTGGCGTAGAGGCCCTGCCCTCCAGCCTGTGTGTGTTGGCCATGGTCATGCTCTCTGAATTCTGGGTGGAGGCTTCCTGGCCCTGCACTTCAGCTCTGCCTTCCAGGCCCACTGGGACAGCAACTCTGCTCCCTCAGCTTTGGTCAGCCCCATTATCTTGGCTCATCTGAGTGGTAACTTCACCTCTTGTCCCTGGCACACCCTGTTCTTTTGCCCTTGGGCAAGGTTCAGCTTGGGCAGTGAATCTAGCCCTATCCCCCTGGCACTCATGAATGGTAGCCCCACACTCTGGAAGCAAGTTTATGAACATCTGATTCTTTGAACCCTAGGAGATCATACCCACCGTTTGAGACCCAGCAAGTCATGATTCCAACTTTTGAGACCACAGAGGTCATGGTCCTACCCATTGAGACCAAGGCAGCTCTGATTTCCATGCTTCTTGGCCTCTCAGCCCCCTGACTTCTTGGCCAGAGCCAAGACAGAGAAAAAGACTTCCATTAGAGCTGGAGCCATGAATGTGGACTTCAAGCCTCCCAAACAGTGAAAAAATAAATTTCTGTTTGTTAAAGCCAACCACTTGTAGTATTTGAGTTAAAGCTACACTAGGTAAGTAAAAGAATGTTCTTCCTCTTTTTCTCTTGTCCTCTGCTTTACCAAGCATGATGTCCTTCTCCAGGGACTGGTTCTTCCATATAACATGTCAAAAGTACATGAGATGAAGTACAACCATTATCCCTTCTTAGGATCATTCTGTTTGTACTCTTCCAAGACATATTTTTCATTCCTTTGTCAGTCTATTAAAAAAAAAAAAAAAAGTCACTGCCTTCTAGTCAAGTCGATTCGACTCATGGCAACCCCTCCTTGGGTTTCTGAGGTGGTATCTCTATGGAAGCAGATTGCCCAATCTTCCTTCCAAGGAGTGGCTGGTGGTTTTGAACTGCCAGCCTCTGGTTAGCCATCAAATGCATTAGGCACCACACCACCAGTGTTCCCTGGCAGTCTATGGTATACTCAATATTCTTCATTAACACCGTAATTCAAAAGTATGAATTCTCCACTCTTCCTTATTCATTATCAAACTTTACAATGCATATGTATGAAACAATTGAAAATACAATGTCTTGAGTCAGAGTTAGTCCTCAAAGTGATATTTTTGCTTTCCAACACTTAAAAGAGGTATTTTGCAACAGATTTGCCTAATGCAATAACTTGTTTGATTCCTTATTAATTTGAGTGACTGACATCGATTGTTATTTGATTGACATAGATTGTGGATCCAAATAAAAGGAAACCCTTGCCAACTTCTATATTTTCTCTATTTATTATGATGTTGCTTATTGGTCTAATTATAAGGTTGTTTTCTTGTATGTTGTTTTTTTTTTTCC
Source organism: Orycteropus afer afer (assembly GCF_000298275.1). Taxonomy (NCBI): domain Eukaryota; kingdom Metazoa; phylum Chordata; class Mammalia; order Tubulidentata; family Orycteropodidae; genus Orycteropus; species Orycteropus afer. Next base: position 5,479,466 of record NW_006921633.1, on the reverse strand, counting down.
TTTTTTGTGTGTGTTCAGGTATAATCAATACTGAAGGCTTTTATCTTTGATCTTTTGATCTTTGAAGTCTTTGATCCTCATTAGTAAGTACCTCAGGTCCTCTTTGCTTTCAGCCAAGTGAAATTGTTTCATCTGAAAATTGCAGTTTGTTAAAAAGTTTTCCTCCAATCCTTCTGCTGCATTCTTCTTCATATAATCCAGCTTCTCAGCTTATTTGCTCAGCATATAGACTGAATAAGTATGGTGAAAGGATAGAACTCTGACACACATCTTTCCTGATTTTATATCATTCAATATCCTCTTGTTCTATTTGAATGATTGCCTCTTGGTCTAAATAGAGGTTCTTTAGGAACAGAATTAAGTGTTCTGAAATTCCAATTCTTCACATAATTTTTTATGATCCACACAGTGAAATACTTTTCATGGTCAATATCACATAAATAAACATCTCTCTAGTATTCTCTCCTTTTATCCAAGATCCATCTGACATCAGCAAAGACATCCTTTGTTCCATGTCCTCTTCTGAATCTGGTTTGAATTTCTTGCACTTCCCTGTCATTGTACTGCTGCAACCCTTTTTGAATTATTTTAAACAAAATATTTCTTGCATGTGATATTAATGATATTGTTCAATATTTTGCACATTCTGTTGGATTGCCTTTCTTTTATAGGCATGACTATGGATAATTTGCACTGGGTTGGCCAGGCAGTTGTCTTCCAAATTTCTTGGTGTACACAAGAGCGCTTCCAGAGCTCTATCTATTTGTTTAAATATCTCAATTGGTATTCTTTGAATCCCTGGAGACTTGTTATATCCAATAATTTCACTTGAGCTTAGACTTTTTCTTTCAATACTATCAATTCTTTATCATATGATACCTCTTGAAATTGTTGAACGTCAAACAATTATATTTGGTACAACAACTTTGGATATTCATTCCATCTTCTTTTGATGCTTCTTGCATCATTTTTTTGGAAGTGCTAGTAGCATAGTACCTAAGGCATTTGACTGCTAACTAGAAGCCTGGTGATTCAAACCCACCAGCCACTCCTCAGAAGGAATATTTGACAATTCTTTCCATAGAATCCTTCCTTATTATAACTCAAGGTTTGAATTTTCTCATCAGTTCTTTCAATTGAGAAATTCCAAATGTGTTCTTAACTTTTGGTTTTCTAATTCTAAGTCTTTGCACTTTCCATTATAATTAATTTACTTTGTCTTCTTGAACCATGCTTTGGAATTTTCCCTTCAGCCCTTTTTTCTGCATCATTTCTTCCATTTGGTTCACTACTCTATGTTCCAGAGCAAGTTTCTGATTCTCTTCAGACATCTATTTTTGTCTTTTCATTCTTTCCTTTTTAATGACCTTTTGCTATTTTCATGTACTTGTTCTTGATGTCATCCCACAACTCTTTTGCTCTTTGGTCATTGGTTTTCAGTGTGTCAAATGTGTTCTTGAGGTCGTCTCTAAATTCAGGTGGGACACAATCAAGGTCACACTTTGCCTCACATGGACTTGTTTTAATTTTTTTTCAATTTCAAGTTGAAGTTGCATTGAAGCAGTTAATATTCTGTTTTGCAGTTGGCCTCTGGGCTTGTTTTGACTGATGATGCTGAGCTTTTCCATTGTCTCTTTCTACAGAATATAGTTGATTTGATTCCTGTGTATTCTATCGGGTGAGGTCCACAATTATATTTGCTGCTTATGTTGTTGTAAAAGGTTTTCCAATGAATCAGTCATTGATCTTGTTAAATTTTTCATATAATTTCTGGAGCCATTTCTATCATGAAGACCATATTTTTCGACTACTTATATTTCTTCTTTGCTTTCAGCCTTCATATTCCAACCACCTGTAATTATCAATGCATTTTGAATGCATCATTGGTCAATATCAGACAGTAGAAATTGGCAAAAATCTTCAATTTCTTCCTATTTGACATTAGTGGTTGGTGCATGAACTTAAATAACCACTGCATCAACTGGTCTTTCTTGTGGCATATGGACGTTATTCTATCACTGACAGTGTTGTACTCCAGAATAGATCCAGAAATGTTCATTTGGACAATGAATGTGATACCATTTCTCTTCAATTTGTGGTCCCTACATAGAAGAATTTATAATTCTACAATTCAAAATGGTCATGTCAGCTTACAAGTATCCAGGATATCTATCATCAAGTGTTCCACTTCATTTGTGAAAACATCCAATTTTCCTACATTCATACCTTGTAAATTCCACATTCTGATTATTAATGGATGTTTGCAGCTGTTATTTCTCATTTTGAATCATGCCACATCAGCAAATGAAGATGCTGAAAGATTCACATTCACATCATTGAGGTGAACTCTATTTTGAGAATGCAGCTCTTGCCCAGATGTATTTTGAGTGTCTTACATTCTGAAAGGGTCATCTTCCAGCATTATATCAGACAATGTTCTTCTGCTATTCATAATAATGGTGACATAGCTTCTAGCACCATAGCAACATGCAAACCACTACTGTATAACAAACTGACAGATGACTGGTGGATCACTTTACTGTCTAAGTTAAACTAAGTTTAATGCTTTCAATTCAAAAGCAAGGCTTCAATAAAAAAAGAATCCAAATTCTATACTTATTCATGGAACCAATAATTACCTAAATAATTTATAATTATTATAATTTTGTAGTTCATACACATAAAAATTGTCAGGCATGGTGCTTCCAAAACTAAAAGAACAAAGTGCAACTAAGAAGACTATTCTCAACAGATGGAATGCAGAAATTAGCTCATTCCTCAGAAATAAATAATACATTTTTATCTATTTTTTTTCCTCCCCATTTCTAACATCCCCCTCCAAAGTCATTAATGATGGGAGATTGAATTGCTAAATGTCTAAGTTTTGGAGTAAACTATGTAGCTTAAAAGTATTGCTGAAATTGCACCTTGCAATTTTATTAAATATTTATTATTCTTCCTTCTTCTAAAATGTATTACTTAGGGTGCATAATTTGTATATATTCCCACTTTTTCTATATTGCACATATAAAATCTTCTCCCTGCAAATAAATGCACTCAATCATGAGAATCTTAATCTTCAAAGTTCCTGAAGCATATTTTCTGAGATTCCATACCCTTAAATACATTTAATTTTTTTCTGATATTTATCAGGAGAAGACAATGTACACATATATGTGCACAAGTCCATGATATGGAGAAGTAATATACAAAGTTCCCGAATTCTGTGTTTTATTTGGCAAAAAGTTTATAAATAAGGAAAAAAAAAATTTGATGTGTTTTAATTAATTGATCAAATATTGTTCTTTGACCTCTTGACTCAAGAGATTTAGGAAGAAGTACAAGTTTAATAGAGCTTTCAAATCAATGATTCAAAATAGCTTTGTGGAAGTTCTGAATTGATCTGTCAAATACATATGGTATCTACCTTTCTGAGAGTGATCCATTGTCACTGTAGTAAATCTTCCATTGGTAATATTTTTTTGTGTGTGTGCCTATAATTTGCATTAAGTTTTATATTTACTTGCAAAACGTAACTGAAGTTTTCTTTTTGGTAATTTTCCCCTTATTGGTCCAGTTGTTAGAGTTTTTGTTTTCTTTATGTTGAGGTGTAATCCATACGGCAGACTGTAGTCTTTATTCTTCATCAATAAATGCCTCAAGTCATCCTCACTTTCAGCAAGCAAAGTTGTGTCATCAGCATATCACAGGTTGCTAATGATTCTTCCTCTAATCTTGATGCCAGGTTCTTCTTCATATAGTCCACCTTCTCAGATTGTTTTCTCAGTGTATAGATTGAATAAGTATGGCGAAAGGATACAACCCTGATGCACTCCCTTCTTGATTTTAAACCATACAGTGTCCTCTTGTTCTATTTGAATGACAGCCTCCTGGTCTATGCACAGGTTCCTCATGAGTATAATTAAGTGTTCTGAAATTCCCATTGTTCTCAATGTTATTCACAGTGTGTTATAATTCACAAAATTGAATGGTTTTGTATAGTCAATAAAACACAAGTAAATATATTTTCAGTATTCTTTGCTTTGAGCCAAGATCCATCTGATATCAGTAATGACATCCTTCATTAGACATCCTCTTCTGTATGCACCTTGCATTTCTGGAAATTCTCTGTCAATATACTGGTGCAACCGTTTTTGAATTATCTTCAGTAAGACTTTACCTGCATGTAATATTAATGATATTGTTTAGTAATTTCCATATTCTATGGGATCACCTTTCTTTGGAATGGTACAAATATATATCTCTTCCAGTCAGTTGGCCAGGAGGGTGACTTCCAAATCTTTTGGTATAGCCGAGTGAGTGCCTCCAGTGGGACATCCGTTTGTTGAAACATCTCTATGGGTATTCCATCATTTCCTGGAGCCTTGTTCTCTGCCAATTCCTTCAGTGCAACTTCGACTTCCTCCTTCAATACCATTGGTTTTTGATCATATGCCACCTCCTGAAATGGATGAA
>NW_006921633.1:5460914-5474331 GCF_000298275.1 Orycteropus afer afer | reverse complement strand
TGGACTTGTTTTAATTGTCTTCAACTTCAAGTTAAAGTATTAGAACTTGATGATCTCTTCCACAATCAGCTCCTGGCCTTGTTTTGACTGAAGATATTGAGCTTTTCCATTGCCTCTTGCCCCAGATATAGTTAATCTGATTCCCATGTACTCCATCTGGTGAAGTCCATGTGTATAGCCACTGTTTGTGTTGTTGAGAAATGGTATTTGCAATGAACAAGTCATAGGTCTTGCAAAATTCTATCGTGCGATCTTTAGCATTATTTCTGTCATCGAGGCCAAATTTTCCAACTACCGGTGATTCTTCTTTGTTTCCAACTTTTGCATTCCAAACATCAGTGATAATTAACACATCTTGATTGCATATTTGGTCAATTTCAGACTGTAGAATTTGATAAAAATCTTCAATTTCCTCATCTTTGGTTCTGTTGGTTGGTGTGTAAATTTGAATAATAGTAGTATTAATGGGTGTTCTTTGTAAGTGTATGGATATTATCCCATCACTGACAGCATTGTACTTCAGGATAGATCGTGAAACATACTTTGCGATGATGAATGCCCACCTTTCTTTGTCAAATTGTCATTTCTGACATAGTAGATCATGTGGTTGTCTGATTTAAAATGGCCAAAACCAATTCATTTCAGCCCACTAATGCCTAGGATATCAATCTTTATGTGTTCCATTTTATTTTTGATAAATTCTAATTTTTCCAGATTCATTCTTTGTACATTCCATGTTCCTATTATTAATGGATGTTTGCAGCTGTTTCTCTTCAATTTGAATCATGCCACATCAGCAAATGGAGGTCCCGAAAGCTTTTGCTTATCCATATCATTAAGGTTGTTTCTACTCTGATGAGGCAGCTCTTTCTCAGGCATATTTTAAGTGCCTTCCAACCTAAGGGACTCTTCTTCCTGCACTGTATCAGTGTTTCCAGGCTATTCATAAAGTTGCCCAGGAATATATGACACAGTGTTTCTCTGCTATTCATAAGGTTTCTCTGGCCAATTCTTTGAGAAATGGATGACCTCTTCCTTCTTCCTAATCTGTCTCAGTCTGTAAGCTGCATTGAAACCTGTTCACCATGTGCAGCCCTGCTGGCATTTGAAAACCAGTGGCCCAGCCTCTAGCCTCACAGCAATACACAAGCCACCACAGTACGGCAAACTGACAGACAAGTTCATCTCTCTCAGCTGTTGGAAACCTCTGTGCCCTCCCCTTACTTGATTTTTACCTGGAGCCTGACTCTTTGTCATCCCTGGCATTCCCTCCCTTTCCTGCCTCTGGGAGTAAGTCTTGTCTCACTCCCCTTACCTGTATCCTGTAGCTTTTGTAGTCCCTGACATTCCTTCCTTTCTTGCCTCTGGGGGTGGGTCCTGTCTCCTGCCCCTTACCTGGATTCATATGGTTGTCTGATTCAAAATGGCCGAAACCAGTTCATTTCAGTTCACCGATGCCTAGGATATCAATCTTTATGTGTTCCTTTTCATTTTTGACAACTTCCAATTTTCCTAAATTTATACTTTGCACATTCCATGTTCCGATTATTAATGGATGTTTGCTGTTTCTTTCCATTTTAAGTTTGCTTCATCAGCAAATGGAGGTCCTGAAAGCACTATTCCATCCAGATCCTTAAGGTCAAGTTTACTTTGAGGGGGCAGCTTTTCCCCAATCGTATTTTGAGTGCCTTCTGACCTGAGGGGCTCATCTTCCGGCACCATATCAGACAATGTTTCAGGGCTATTTATAAAGTTTTCCAGTAGTATATCAGACAATGTTTCACTGCTATTCATAAGGTTTTTAACTGGCCAATACTTTGAGAAGTTGATGGCCCCTTCCTCCCTTCCTTCTCCTGAGTGTGTCTTAGTCTGGAAGCTGTGCTGAAACCTGTCCACCATGGGTGACCCTGCTGGTATTTGAAAAACCAGTGACATAGCCTCCAGTCTCACAACAACACACAAGCCACCACAGTGTGACAAAATGACAGACTAGTGGTGGATTTCAACTCATAGCCACCCTCCTTGGGTTTCTGAGGCGGTATCTCTACAGATACCAGTCTGTTTTCTGAGGAGTGGCTGGTAGGTTTGAACTACCTGCCTTCTGGTTAGCAGTCAAGATGCCTTAGGCACTATGCTACTAGAGCTCCCAGTCAAAACAATACTCTAGATTTATTTTCAATGCCTGTTTTTTGGGAAAGATTATTGAGGACTAAAACTCTCTGCTTCCTTAAAACCATATAATTTCAGATGCATGGATTCTAATTCTTAATTTTAAGGAGAAAATACCAAGCTCCAATAGATATATAGATAGATACAGAGAGAGACCCTGGTTGGCACAAATGTTTACTACCCTAGGCTTCTAAACAAAAAATTCTAGTCTGAGGCTCTGCAAAAGAAAAATCTGATGATGATCTACTTCGAAAATGTCAGCCATTGAAAATTTTATGGAGTATAATTTTACCCTGGTTGCTGATCCATAGGATTTTCATTGGCTGATTTTTAGAAGTGGATCACCATAATTTTCTTCTTAGTCTGGAAGTTCCTTTAAAATGTATTCAGCATAATAGCCACACTGAAACCTCCACTGTCAGAGGAATGGTGGTTGTGCAGAGGTCCATTGATCTGAAATCAAACAGGTCTCCTGCATGGAAAGCATGAATTCTATCACTGAGTCACCACTACTCTCTAGTGGCAAATAGGCAAGATATATCTTACATCTTGCAATAAATAATGTATCAAATAAAGTATGATAAAATTATCTACTTTATAGCTTGTAAAGATTTAAAGATATATTTAACTTAGAATCTAGCACATAGTAAACGTTAGCTTCAACTCTTTTTAGAGCTTATAATACTAATGTGGGGAAAATAAAATACATTAATATAAATATTCCCAACAAATCTTATATCCCTTTGATCTGTTAAAATTCAAGTAATATTTTAGTTATTGAGTCCAAATTAAATTATTTTTTTTGAGAGATATTTACCACTTTCTTTTATTTTATGGACTACAGTTTTAAAGAAGTAAAGATTTACCCAGTGGGTATTTAAAAATCAAAGATAAGGATTAGCAAAGACAAAACTGTCAGCAAAAGAACACTTTCGCAGATATTCCTACAATATCTGTAAGGAAATCAAACTCTAATTAGTATCAGTAATGAAGATATAAAATTGTAATTAAGTGCTGTTAATAAAGACTTTTACTGTAGCAATAGGATGTTTGGTCTGAGCATTTAAAACTATGATAATATGATTTTTTAAGTTTAATATTTACTCAATAATGATTTTTTGGGGGGGAGCTGTAAATATACCAGTAGGTTATTAGCTTTGATACCATAATTAATGATACAATTATTTTGTATTTGTATATTTTGAAAAGTATATTGAAAGTTGCCAATTTGGGTAAAATTCTATCAAAATATTCAATCAATTTCACCTACACATGAAGGTTGTACAGAAGCACAAACTAAATCATTTTCTAGATCTTAGAATGAATGCAAATAATATAAAAAAATATACACTTTATTTTGTTGTAGTTGTTGTTATTTGCCATCGAGTCGGCCCGACTCCTAGCGACCCCTCCCTGGGTTTCCGAGGCAGTTATCACTACGGAAGCAGGATTGCCCAACCTTCCTTCCGAGGAGTGGCTGGTGGGTTTGAACCGTCAGCCTCCTGGTTAGCAGTCAAGTGCCTTAGGCACTATGCTACCAGAGCTCCTATACACTTTATTAGACTATTTTTGTTTTTAACTAATAAATCTAAAAATAGGCTATGTTGTTGTTGTTGTTATGTGCCGCTGAGTCGTCCCGGACTCATAGCGAGCCCTCCTTGGGTTTCCGAGGTTGTATCACCACGGAAGTAGATTGCCCCATCTTTCTTCCCAGGAGTGGCTGGTGGGTTTGAACCGCCAGCCTTCTGGTTAGCAGTCAAGTGCCTTAAGCACTAAGCTACCAGAGCTCCTAAAATATATATATATATATATAGGCTAGTTATTCAAAATAATTTAATGCTACTACGATAATAGAAACAAACAGATAGCTTTAATGGAATTGGCCTAATAATCTATCAAGAGAGATAGCATGATTCCTGTCCAGTGAAGTTTGAGATGGAAGGAGGAGAATGAATAAAGTTTGAGCATGGCTTTTTCCTTTTGAGAAACTCTTACCCATCACCTGAGAAAATATTTCCAACTTGACAATTCTGCCGGTATAAGGATTCTTAACATTTTATTTTAACATGCATTTAAAACTAGCTGAAATGCCATCAACAATCAGGATTACTTACAAAATAAGCACATATTAATTAAATATTCTTGTCTAGAACTGCCAAGTCTACTGAAATTACAAGAAAAATACTGTCCCCAAAACTACTCAGAGTCACTTGAGGGAGACAGCAGCTTCTTATTCCTAAGATCAAGAAGGATTTGTTACCATCCTTTGCCAAGAACTTTGTTCCCTGACCACTTGCAACAGTGAATCATACTGACTCAACCAAGTTCATCCAAAAGCTTGTAAAAGGTTTTTTTTCTTAGACACTCAAGACTCCCACACTTTTTCCTGAGAAATTACTTTGTTCTGATTTAGAAAACATTATTCTTTCACCCCATTAGTGCCAAGGTTACTGTTCATACTTCCCTTGAAATTTCTACCATTTCATAGGCTCAGAAAAAATGAGCAAATTTGTCATTGTCAGCCACTCTTTTTCCTTTATCCAGAGAAAAACTACCATTCTTCATCAATTAGGTTTTTCTGTGTAATAAATTACTCCAAAACTCAGTGATTTAAAGCAATACTACTTATTTAGTCATGATTTTGTGGGTTAGCAGTTTGGGAGGGAGCAAATGGAAAGTACTTCTGATGTCTACTAGGCTCAGAAGACTTTAGCTGGGCCTCGTTCATGCCTTTGAAGTCATCCAACAGATTGGCTGATATACAGACAGAATTCATGTGTAAGCTATTTGAAAGTTAAATTTATATAGCAAAATAATTATGTCACAATGGGCAGAACACTATTTCTTTAGACTTAAGATTCTTCATTTATAAGTAATAATTAGGACTATATGGTTCATAGCAATTCATCTAGCTGTAACTCATCTGTTTAAGTATTTAGTCTAAACTTGAGAAAAAGAAACTGACCTTTTCAAGAAACTTTGACAGTGGATATGAAGGGACTTAATGGCGTCTGTATAAAGTGCTGGATCCAGTGGGCAACTCTTGTCCAGATCTAAAAGCAGGGAACACTTTTCTTAAATCATTTCATGGTAACAGCGAGGGTTTTGGATGAGAAAGGTTGCATAGTAGCATTGGCACATAATATAAAGTTCCAGCATCTTTATCACACAATAGCAAATACGGGTTCTAATCTCTTAGTATCTATTGTAAATTAATCAATATGTTAAGCTCACAAAATCTTTTGTATTTGGGATAAGTAGAGCATATACTTAATTTTTCTTTTTCTTCATAAAAGTATATATTGCTTGCATTTAAATATATTGATATGCAAATCCTTTTAGCTTAGTAAGGTGTGGTCAATGGAGGACTTTAAATAAGGAGTTCTCGATATTTTATTGATAAAGGAGTAAATAAATTATTTTTAAACAATATTTTTAACTTTCTGCATTTTAAATGAGCAATCTTGCACTATTTATTGCAGTTTACATCCTTAATGGCTTAAATTATCATAAAATTTTATATTCTGTGCTAGTTCCTTCAAGTTAGTTATAAGTTAATACATGTTATATCGATTTGGTAATCATTATGAATGAGATGAAAGACAAAACCTTATTCCAAATGTTTTCAAAGTAAAAATGTTACCAATACATGCAGCCCTAGGTCTGAAGGGTAACCAATGAGCAGTTCTTTTTGGGAGTGTGCAAAGAGCTTAGACATGCAAGCTGAGAGCTCCAAATACTTAAAAGTGATTTGCCTTCTGATTGAAGAGGATTGAGCCCAGGATGAAAAGAAGAGAGGCCAAAGGCATAATCCCTTAGGACGCAATGTGGCTGTGCTCACAGTATAACATATCAGCATGGAAATGGGAGTCTGCTTGTGATACATTAGTAGTTGTATCTTCTACATGGAAGGCAAGAATTCAACACTGAAACACCACTGTCTCTTAAGTGCACTTTAGAGAGTATCACATCCATTTAATCTCACTTTGCAAAGGGGGAAACTGAGGTCCAGAACATGCCAACGTGATAGAGAAGTAAACAGTAAGTGAAGATGTATTAAAACACAGCCTCTTGGCAATTGATAAAGTATTTTCTATCGTGTTTGAGTCATGTAACTGATGGTAAATCAATCAGTCACCATGACAGTCAGTTTAAATAAAAGAAAAACACCATTGCATTAGTACCTTGAGGTCACGTTATGTAAAGTAGAAAAAAAGAAGATTAGATTCACTTAGAATATAGCTGAATTATTTTAAGGTTTTGGAAACTCATAGAAATGTCTCCCCTTACTAGAGTTATTATCCTTTATTAACTATATGATATCTTAATTATGTGAAATATAATTTTTCCAATGACTTTTTTATGACAAAATGATTCCAATCACAGTAGCATATAAATGTATCTAAAGATACTGAGTTGTTTTTTTTTTTTTTTTTTTTAAATCTATTGAGATACTGTCCACTAAAAGCAATGAGTTTTATGGAGAAAATTCAAAGTTAGAAAGAAAGAAAAAAAATGGTGTCAAGTGAATAGCAATAAATTCTATGATCTTTCAAAAATTCCTCAACTTACTAATTCTTCTCAGCAGCTCCTGAAATTTCACAGACTGTGTACTTTTAATACACAAGCCAGGAAAAGGTCATTGAAAATGGAAAAGCACATGTTAATTTATATTCAATGACTTTCTCTTTAGGGGTATTAACCCAAAAACATATATATATATATATATATATATATATATCTCAAAGATCAAATATATAAAAAATAAAAAATAAGAACAAAAAGCAGACATTATAATCACTTTCTCATATTAGTATCTGATTGCATGAAATAATTATGAAGAAAGTGTGCTTCCTTTTGGTACTGAAATAAAGAATTCTCACACTACAATTTCTGTTTTTATTTCCATGACAATAAGATGTTTTTTGCCCCTCAGTGGTCTTTGATTAATTTAGAACAACATCTTAAGAATGCTTTAAAAACATACAGTTGGAAAGCTTTTATTTATTTATTTTGTTTTTATTTATTTTACATGTGAAGAAATGGAGACATATGAGACTACATTATCTTCACAGGCCTATAATTATTCTTAGTTGTAAAGGCAAAAAGGATACATGATTTTACTGATTTCAAGTTCAGTGATATTTTTGCTATGCTAATTTGCCACTCATGGATCCAAATTATACTCCTGACCTTGAATATATCTCCATTTAGTGATAAGACTTCAAAAAATCCTGGAACAGAGGTGTTGCAGAAAAATATTTTGTCAACCAGTGCAGTGGTTTTTAATGAGAAGAACTGTATCAATTAATGTGATGCCAGGTTATATCATAAAATTTAGTCATGCCAAGCCACAGGTTTCTTATCTACAACTGAGGAAAATAATTTTTAAGCAACTATGAACATATATGATTACAGAATTCATAGTATTTCCCAGAGTGTACATGAAGAGGTCTTGGATGCTTGCAAGTATCACCTTAGAGTTCATGTTCCATCTCCATGCCTTCTGGCAACCAAATTTAATCTTCTCTGAGAGTATGGTCAGCCAAAAAATAAAGATTCTCTACAATGTTTTGTGAGTTAATATTATTATTGCACAACTTTTTCACTAAATAAATTATAACTTTGAAAAAATATTTAGATTTGTATTTAGATTGAATTAACATGACATATCATGTCTAAATAATCCATAACAAATTACAGGCAAAATATTAGATTTTGTTTAATAAGTATAGCATTTATGTAGACATTCAACTACTCTTCTACAAAATTTTAATGTATTTGTGCCAACTTATTGAAAATTTAGAGGTTATGTAAATTTAGTATTTTATTCTCTTTTTATGAAGTGTTTGTTGATGTATTTATAGTATTGAAAACTTTAAAAAAAAACCTTAATGCCATCAAATCGATTGAAAAATTTCAAGTCTCAAGTTGCAATATTGAAGGATTTCTATGGGTAAGATATTGAATGAGCAGGAAGCAGAAAAAGAAGGTAGAAGCAATACAAAGATAAATACACCAAAAATAATTGGTTGACACTCAACTATTTCTCAGGAGGTAGTATAAGATCAAGAACTGAAGGTACAGAAGGTACTAGTACAACCTGCACCGAAGGCATTGATATAAAATAGGGCTTCAGGAATTCATGCAGTTCAAATTGAGATCTTTCCACAAATGGATGCAATGCTGGAAGCACTCATTTAGTCTATGCCAGGAAATTTGGAAGAGAGCTAATAGGCCAATCAACTGGGAGAGGTCTGAACTTCTGTCCATTCCAAAGAAAAGTGACCCAACAGAATGTGGAAATCATAGAACAATATAGTTAATATCACACATAAGTAAAATTTTGCTGAAGATAATTTAACAATTATTGAAACAGTATATTTGCAGGGAACTTTTCGGAAATTCAAGTTGGATTCAGAAAGAACGTGGAATGAGGGATATTACTGCTTATTTCAGATGGATCTTCACTGAAAGCAAAGAATATAAAAAAAATGTTTATCTGTGTTTTCTGACTATGCAAAGGCATTTGACCTGAGAAGATCACAATAAATTACAGATAACATTGTGAAGAATGGCAATTTCAGAACACTTAATTGTTCTCATGAGGAACCTGTACATAGGCAAGCCTACAGTCTGCAGTATGGATTACACCTCAACATATAGAAAATAAAAATCTTCACAACTGAAACAATAATATATATATTATTGACATGTTGTTGTTGTTGCTATGTGCCATCGAGTCAGACCCGACTCATAGTGACCCCTCCTTGGGTTTCCGAGGCATTATCACTATGGAAGTAGATTGCGCCATCTTCCTTCTGAGGTGTGGCTGGTGGATTTGAACCATCAACCTTCTGGTTAGCAGTCAAGTGCCTTAGCCACCATGCTACCAGAGCTCCAATTGTTGTTGTTATGTGCCTTTGAGTCAGACCCGACTCATAGCAACCCCTCCATGGGTTTCCGAGGCAATATCTCTATGGAAGTAGATTGCCCAAACTTCCTTCCAAGGAGTGGCTTGTGGGTTTGAACTGCCAGCCTTCTGGTAAGCTGTCAAGTGCCTTATATCAATAGTTCATTATTTTCATGTCTGAGTGGTATTCCACTTGCTGTACATACTTGCCAACATTAGGCATTGTCCATCTTCTTTATATATAAATAATTGGAAAACATTTTTTTTCATGTGCACACAAAAATTATAAAATTTGGTCTTATAAATTTCAACACTTGACTTATTACCTTCATGATACATATATATTTTTTGTATTATTTTTGAGTGTGTGGATGTCTTTTTTCCCCCACCTTTTTTACTTTGAAATAATAATAGACTTGCAGAAAATTCACTGAGTTTTCCAAAATAGTAATAGTTTATGTAAATATAGTATAATTGTCCTAAGCAATAGATTAAAATTATTACATTACTATTATGTAAACTAAGCACTTAACTCAGATTTCATCAATCTTTCTCGTAATGCCTTTTTTCTGTTCTAGCATGCAGTACAACATTCCATGTTTCCTTAGTGTCCTCAAACCTATGACACTTCCTAAATTTTCTATTTCAAGATGTTGATATTTTTTGAAGCGTGCAGATCATTTGTTTTGTAGAATGTCCCTAAATTTGGACTTGTCTAACATTTTCTCATGCTTCAATTGAAATTATGCGTTTTTGCAAGGCTGATGTTCTGATTACCTAGTACCACTCTGACAAGAATGTATCACAAATGGGATGGCCTTAACAAACAGGAGTTTATTCTCTTACAGTTTGGAGGCTTTAAGTCCAAGTTCAAAGTGCCAGGCTCTAGGGGCTGGGTGAAAGCCCCTCAGCCTTGGGGTTCAGTTCTGCCTCCTGCTCCTGGCCCACTGGAGCTAGAGGTTTTTCTTCACTCAGCTGCTGGCTGCTGAGACTGACAAACCCAAGGTTGATAAGTAAAAAGGCATAGTCACAATGTTACCAAACCACACGGTAGGCAATTAATTTAATTTCATTGTAACTCCCAAGGTCAACAGATCATGGCAGTGTGCTGAACAATAACATGGCTAGAGACCATTCCCAAGGCTTCTGCTTATATACAGGAAGTAGACCACATCCCAAAGGCAGCTACTCAGCTGCTTGTGGTAGATCCCACTGTGGAGTGGATGGTAAGTCTCATCACGGGGAGTAACTACCACTAGCTTCCCAGCCACTCAACCCGGCCCAGCCAAGTTGACACACAAGCATAACTACCACAACTGGCAATAATGTGCCCTTCTCCAAATATAATATCAAGGGTTACATGATGACTATATGTCATTACTGGTGATGTTAATTTTGATCATTTGTTTAAGATGGTGTTTACATGTTTTTCCTCTGTAAAGTTTCTATTTTCTCCTTCATCAATAATAATTGTCTTTGGGAAGAAATAGACTATTTAAATAAAATATATATCCTCAAAATTTTGCCAATAGTTTTAGCATTCATGATGGATCTTGCCCATATTGGTTATTACAATGATATTCAAGTGGTGATTTTCTATGTCTCTCATTCTTTCCACATTTATTAATTGGAATTTCTTTTTGTAAGGTGGGGTTGTTTTCTTCCTAGTTGTAATGTACTCAACTATTTTTTAATATATATCAGTATAAACTCATAGAGATATATTTCAGCCTGTGAGTCATAAGCTATGTTATGGATTGAATTGTGACCCCCCCAAAAAAAAAATTCTTGTAAATCCAACACCTGTGAATGTAATTTCATTAGGGAATATATTTTTCTTTGTTATGTTAATTAGGACATATCAATGTAGGATGTGTCTTAAGCCAATTACTATGACTTATAAAAGAGCAGATTAGGCACAGAAGAAACAAAGCACATATTAAACAAAAGATAGTTGCCATCTGGTGTCTCCAACAAATACCAAGAAGAATGCTAGAGAACCTGAGACAAAGATTCTTCCCCAGAAACAGAGAGACTTCCCCTAAAGCTGATGCCCTGACTTCAGACTTCTAGCCTATTAACAGTGAAGAACTATATTTCTGTTCATTAAAGCCACACATTTGTTCATTTGTGATATTTCTGTTATAGCAGCACTAAGAAAATAGACAATCTAAGTTTTTTTTTTTTTCTTTTTTTTTTTCATTCAAATATGTCTGTACCCTTTGGAACTTTATTCATGTTATTCCCTGTGTTGTGTCAATTCTCCTCAAACTCTCTTTGGAACATTTCCTTGCTTACTGGCATCACTAGTTGCCCCATGTTCATCTTATGTGTTTTGTACCTCAAATTTGGAAATAACCACTTATTTAAAGAGGACTGATACCATTTGCAGTATTTAAAAACTATATGTGCCTGAAGACACTGGGATATCACTGTGTCTATGGAAGCTCTGGTAGCCTAGTGCCTAAGGCACTTGACTGCTAACCAGAAGGCTGGTGGTTCAAACCCACCAGCCACTCCTCGGAAGGAAGACGGGGCAATCTACTTCCATAGTGATACTGCCTCAGAAACCCAAGGAGGGGTCGCTATGAGTCAGGTCCGACTCGAAGGCACACAACAACAACAACAACAACATACTTTCTCAGTGGATAGATTAAGAATATATATGCATGTATATTGACCCAACCCATGCATATCTACAAACCTATATTTATTTTTAAGGAGGTCTGTCTTCTAATCAGAAAATGAGTGGTTCAAATCCACCAGCTGCTCCATGGAAGGAAGATGGGCAATCTACTTCCAAAAAGATTTACAGCCTTGGAAACGCAATCAGAGTCACTATGAGTCAGAATCGATTTGATGACAGTTAATTAATTAATTTATTTATTTATTGCGAGGTTATATTTATTGCTAAATTTACCTATAAGAAAATATGGTGTATGAGTGGATAACCAAATTATAGTATATCCACACAATGGAATACTATGCCACATTAAAGAACAATGAGGGATATGCAAATCATCTTGCAATGTGGATGAACCTGGAGGACACTATGCTGAGTGAAGTAAGTCAATCACAGAAGTACAAGTACTGTATGAGCCCATTACTGTAAAAAGAGAAAGATTTGCTTGGGAAAGGGAACTCTTTTAGTAGGTTACCAGGATGGGAAGGGAAAAGGAGGGATTAATTTAGGGCTAGTTGGGGCTTACACACCAACATGGGTAGGGGGAGGGATATACGGGAAGGATATATGACCACCATGAAAACATTGGGAAATGAGAGGACACCAAACTGTGCACATAAGAGATAGACGACAGATGCTAAAACCAACCAATGTGTCCACAATACCACATTGCCATTAACACCAAACACTAGGCTATACAGATAAACACATAAACACCTGAGGTAATTAGACAGGGGTCAGTGAATAGAGGTATATTCTAGAACAAGGATAGACTCAGCTGAGGCTTAGCTTGTACAGATACCAGTGATACAAAATACCTGCAGTCCTTACAGAAACAACAGAAGACAGACACAGAGTAATCTCTCACAGACATCCCAACACTATGGGAGAGAGACCCAACAGATCTACTACCTCAGGACCATAGTACTGGGGTACACCAGACTCAACTGGCACAACAAAATACATAAAAGCATTGCTCAAAATCCTACATTGATGAATAGCAACTGGGGTCTTAAAAGCTTTCAAGCAGCCATCTAAGATGCAGCTAATGGTCTCCTAGCATCAGAAGTGAAGAAGAACACACACACACACACACACACAAAACAAGGGCATTTAGAAATAATCAGCCCTAGGACACGATGGCCCTCGAAATCAGAAGAACTGGATGGTGCCCAGCTACCAGTGCCAACCACTCCGCAAAGGATCAAATCTGGAGATCCTGGATAGAGTGGGAGGGGAAATGTGGAACAAAATCCAAAAACTCAATAATGACTAGAATTACTGGTCAGATGAAATCTGGTAAGACTCCCAATACTATGGTTCTGAAATACATTTGGCACATGGAATAAAACTCACCCTCAGGGGCAGACCGTCAGCCCAATAATTAACAAGATGTACACGCAGACCACTCAACCCAGGATGCCGTACCCACACACTCAATGGTAATACATCCTTTAAAGCAATAGACATGGGACACCGAAGGACCAACATTCAAACTGAGGAAATGCAGGACAAACAGGAGTGCATAAATATGAGGGGCACAGAGGGGGTTGCAGGGTAGGGAGGGGAAGAGACTGGGTTAGGGTTGGACATGGCCAATGGGGAATGAAACTAAATGTATGGTGACATTGAATGTAAAACAAGCTCTTAAA
>NW_006921633.1:5457423-5460814 GCF_000298275.1 Orycteropus afer afer | reverse complement strand
AAAAAAAAAAAAAAATACCTAGAGATCTCCAAGGAATCAGGAAGCAGAATCTGAAGAGACAAGGGCTTTGTTCCAGAGCCAACAGACAGAGACAGCCTTTCGTTAAAGCCGGTGCTCTGAATAAGGACTTCTAGCCTCTTAAACTGTGAGAGAATAAATTTCTATTTGCCAACGTCAAAAAAAAAAAAAAAAGAAAATACGGTTTCACATGAGTTCCCATGAGTTCATACTGACACTGCCAATTCAAATCCAATACTACAAGCCAATAGTACAAATACTACTACTGCTTTTTTTATTCGTAACTTCTCATTGTGGCAATGAGAATTCTGGTCCTCATTATCTACAATGTGCTAACCTACTAACTTAGTATACACATAAAATATACACATAATATCAGTGTTGTTCACCCAAACTCTTATAAAAAAGAGATTTAGTACAGTAATTGAGAACAATGCTTGGGCACAGTTCTGGGTTTTTTTTTGGTTGTTGTTAGGTGCCTCCAATTGGTTTGGACTCATAGCAACCCTATGTACAACAGAATGAAGCACTGCCCAGTCCTGCTCCATCCTCACAATTGTTGCTATGTTTGAGCCCATCATTGCAGCCACTGTGACAATTCATCTCATTGAAGGTCTTCCCCTTTTTGTGGGGGGATAGAACAAGAGACTGGTCCATCTGACAACCTGGCCAAAGTATAGGAGACAAAGTCTGGCCATTTTCACTTGTAAGGAGCATTCTTGCTGTACTTCTTCCAAGACAGATCTGCTTGTTCTTCTGGAAGTTCATGGTATATTCAACATTCTTCACCAACATCACAAGTCAAATGCATCAATTCTTCTATAGTCTTCCTTATTCATTATCCAGGCTTCACCTGCACATGAGGCTTTTGAAAAGAAAATGGCTTAGATCAGACACACCTTAGTCTTCGTTGCTCTTCTAAACTTTAAAGAGGGTTTTTACAACAGATTTGACCACTGTGATAAGTTGTTTGATTTCTATTTCCATGGACATTGTTTACAGATCCAAGTAAAATGAAATCCTTGAGAACTTCAAACTTTTCTCCATTTATCATGATGTTTTTTATTGTTCCAGTTGTGAGTATTTTTGTTTTCTTTATGTCGAAGTGTAATCCATACTGAAAGCTGTAGTTTTTCATCTTCATCAGTAAATTCTTCATCTCTTCTTCACTTTCAGCAAGCAAGGTTGTGTCATCTGCACATTGCAGGTTGTTCATGACTCTTTGTCCAGTTTTGATGCCATGTTCTTAATATAGTTCAGCTTCTTGGATTATTTGTTCTACACACAGATTAAATAAACATAATGAAAGGATACAGCCTGACACATACCTTTCCTGATTTTAAGCCATGCAGTAACACCTCGTTGTTCTGTTGCCTTTAGACTCACAATATCTAGTCAAAATAATGTTTCCCAAACTTACTTATGTTTGTGTATCTAACACTACAATCTTGCAGTTCTATCTTCCTAAAAATGAAGTTATTTTGTAGTCTTCATCATCTCCAAGCCTGATTCCTAACAACTTCAGATCTGTTTCTCATGTCTTTGGAATGGTCCATGATGGAAATCATACAATACACAGACTTTTGGGTCAAATAATTTTCCTTTAGTGAAATGCACTTAACCTCCCTCCAAGCTGTGGTACATATCAATAGTTTGTTCCTATTTATTTCTGAGTAATGTTCCATTATATATACTGTTTCATTCACCAGTTGAAGAATATCTGGGTTGTATATTATTTTGTTGATTATGAGTAAAGATGTAGTAAGTGTTTGCTTATAGATTTAGTTTCTTTGGAGGAAATAAAAGTTGGATTACTTACAAGCTATATTCCAAAGTGACTGTGTAGTTTTGAGTTCCTACCAACCACATGTGAAAGTTCCTATCACTTTGAAACCTTAGGAGTATTTGGTATTGTCCAGTTTCCTCTGCAAGAAGCTTTGTTGTTATTATTTCTTTGTTCATTACATTCTCATACCTGTTTGCTAATAAATTATTATTATTTAATTTGCGTTAGTGAATAATTATGCTAAATAAATTTTTGTATGATTATTTGACATCCATACATCTTATTCAGTAAAATTTCTGTTCAGATCTTTTGTCACTTAATAAAATTGGGATGTTTCTTTCCTTAATGTTGAGATTTGAAAATATCTTAAAGTAGATTTTGTATATAAATTTTTTGTTAGATATGATTTGTAAATATTTTCCCCAATGTATGAGCTGTATTTTCATTCTTAATAGTGCTATTTATAGAGCAAAAGTCTATAACTTTGATAAAGTCACATTTATCATTTTTTTTTTTTTTTCATAAATCATGCTTGTTGTGGGGCATGAAAAAGTATCTAACAGGGTTACAAATATTTTCCTTTCTATGGTAGCATAGTGCCTAAGGCATTAGACTGCTAACCAGAAGGCTGGTGGTTCAAACCCATCAGCCACTCCTTGGAAGGAAGGTTGGGCAATCTACTTGCATAGTGATACTGCCTTGAAAACCCAAGGAGGGGTCACTATGAGTCGGATCTGACTGACAGCAGTGAGTTTTTCTAATATATTCTTCTTCATGACTTAAATTTTTTATATTTTAGAATTAAGTCCATGGTTCATATTCACTTAGATTTTACCTGTATTTTGCAGTATATATTGAAGTCCAATTAGTCCAGCACCATGTGTTACAAAAACAATACATTCTACACTAAACTACCTTTTCATCTTTATAAATAATCAGTTAACAATATATTGTGTGTCTATTTCTGGGTTCTGTTCTTTTCTATTTATCTATATATGTTTTATTTTTCCCATAATACAATATCTAGATTACTGTGACTTTATAGTGAATCTTGAAATCAAGGCATATGAATCCTCCAAATTTATTTTTCTTTCACCCACTTGTTTTGTTAATTCCAGTTAGTGTGCTTTTCTATATAATTTCAGAACAATTTTGTGAATATCTACAAGCATGCTCCGGGGATTTTGATGGAGTTTTGTTAAATTTATAAATTAATTTAGAGGATATTGACATCATAGCAATATTGAATATTAGAATCTATGAACTTGATATATTTTTTCTTTTATTAGCACATTCTTGATTTCTTACAGTGTTTTGCAGTTATTAACCTAAAGTTCCAGAAAGAATTTTGTTAAATTTTATCTAAGTATTTCATTATTGCTGATGCTATTATAAATTATCACTGGTGACTGGAATGCAAAAGTTGGAAACAAAGAAGAATCACCGGTAGTTGGAAAATTTGGCCTTGGGGACAGAAATAATGCTGGAACTCGTATGGTAGAATTTTGCAAGACCAACGACTTGTTCATTGCAAACACCTTTTTTCAACAACACAAAGGGAGGCTGTACATGTGGACTTCACCAGAT
>NW_006921633.1:5446654-5455353 GCF_000298275.1 Orycteropus afer afer | reverse complement strand
AGGCAGTGTTTCGTTCTGCTGTGCATGGGGTCGCTATGAGTCAGAAATGACTTGACGGCACTTAACAACAACAACAACAAATTATTAATGCTATTTAAGAAAAAAAAAATTCTGATTACTCATAGCCATTGTACAGAAGTGCAACTCACATTTTCTTATTTACCTAGTATTCTGGGACATTCCTAAATTCACTTATGAATTCTATGAAATTTTAATAAATTCTTTGGAAATGTAAATGTAAATATCAGAATTTATTTAAATAGTTTTATCCCATCATTTTATTATGTATGACATGTATTTATTTTTCTTCCCTCATTTCGTTGACTAGGACTTCCAATTGAATACAACTAGTGAGGAAGGTCATTCCTGCCTTTTTCTTGGTCTTAGGGGAAACCTGTACTGATTCTTCACTCAACTGTTTTGAGCCTAAGGATGAGCTTGTTGAACACATCCTTCTCGACTTTTGCTGTTTTTTTGGTTTTTTTTTTCATTTCTAGATTTTCTAAAAAAGTGTTTCTTATAATTTTCATCATTTGGTTGAAATATTCATCTGATTTTGCATGTTGTCTGCCTTTTCTCTAATGGCCTTTGACATATTAATCATAATTATTCCCTATATTATAATTCCAATTTCTTTTGTGATATGTGGGTTTGATTTTGTTGTTTACTTTGTCTCTTGCCAGTAAAATACTCTCTTGTGAGGCCTGTAACTTTGAATAAAAAATAGACATCTTGTGTAGGATTGTAGAGATTAAGTTAAATAATTTTGGTCACTACAAATTGGCATATATTTTCTTCTCCTGAACTAAAACTAGTCGACATCCAAATACATATTATATAAACTACAACAACACAGAAAATAAATAATATATGAGAATTTCCGCAAAATATTGGTTGCTTCCTGGATGGCATGAGAAATTATAGAAACTTGCTTCTTTTAATATTTTTATTATAGACTAGGGGAAACTCACAAGTGAAAAACCAAAATGGTATAATGTTAAGCACCTATTGTTTACTTTTTGTCTTTGGAATATGGTAATTGCTTAGTATGGGCTTGCTGAATGAATGAACAAGTACATGGATATAGAAAGGAAGTAGCTTGTTGCTAGATTTTGGAGACATTTGAATGAAAGATTAAAGAATCAGGAACATTTGGCATTTATAACATAAAATAATTGTCATGCAAGGAGTTCTGATGGTGTAGTGGTCAAGAAATTTGACCGATAACCAAAAGGTTGGTGGTCTGAACCCAATAGTTTCAGTGTGGAAAAAAGATTAAGAAGTCTAGTTCTGTAAAAATTTGCAGCTCTGGAAGCCCAGTTTGCATCACTATGAGTCAGACTCGACTTGATGACAGTGAGAGTGAGTGAGAATAATATAAGATTTTAATTTTACAACTTATTTTATACTATTAGGAAAATATATTAGTTAAATTTGTTACAAGATTGTAAACCAAAGGAAAAATTTTATATATATATATATCTCACTTATACATTCCTGAGCAAGGATTAAGAAAAATTTTAAAATTTAATATTATAGACTACTTAGAAGACTCTTAGTAATGTATAAAACTGAGATGATTTATTTAAATTAACCAAAAGGAATTTTTTAATATTAGAACACTACATGTATAAAGATGTTAATACTCAATGCAATTGTATTTCTCATGGAAAAACTCATTGGGAATTTGGCAACTGGGAAAAAAAGTTAAACCAAACAAACAAAACATAAAGGCAGAGGGCAAAGCAAGGGTAAAGACTGACAAAAAGAAGCATGAACAATAATCAGCATCTTGTGATGTCTTTAACTTCATTAACATGAAATAGACACAGTTCTGTGGAATTCTTCATAACCTATAAAAGGATATGGCTCTGTGGAATAAGGAGCAAAGAGTTTAGTCTATCTCTTGAGAGAGGAAAGGTGGAAAAATACTCCACATATGTAAACTCAGTTTCACATTTTTGTCATGTTAGAAATATTTAAAAGTTTTCACATTATCATACACTATCACTGCGTTTCTGTCAGAAAAAGAAGTCAAATAGTAAAAACTATAGCATCAAATGATTACTACTAAATGGAAAACAAATATTCAATTTCTGAGTGTTTCTGCTTTGTGTTTTAAATAATTACATTATTTTCCTTATAGCATTCAGGTACTGTTATATATTAATATTGGGTAACTATATTACATTTAGTCAAGGCTAGGACTAAATTCAAAATTGAGTTTTACAATAAAATGCAATAAAACAAATAATCAATTAAAAAAGGAGATTCCATTAAAATAATGGATCAAATTTTGGAGAGATATCAGATAGTTATCAATAATTTAACATCATAACACTGTTGCGTATAAGTATTTCTCTAAAAAACAGAGAGACTGACAAAGATTAGGTTTTAAGAGAACTTTGATTCATGTACACGAAGAGAAACTTTTGTCTAGAAATAAATACTACACATATATGAATGAAGAAAAAATAGCCCTTGCCATTACCACATTTTATCTTTTTATTTGAATACACTCCTCTATTAAAACTCCTTGAAGTGTAAGTTCCTTATGTGGAGGAATGCACTGTTATTTGTTACTTTCTGGGATGTAGTATCAGTTTCAACTCATTTTGAATATGAGTAGATAAGAAGAAACTGCCAAAACACCTTTATTAAACATCTTCATTTTACAACAGACTTATTTTTACATTGCTTGTTAGAAAATAACAATAAAATTGTTTTAATTTTCATTGTATTTTATATTTGTTTGTTAAGAAAAAAAATAATGGTATAGGTAGCTCTGAACTTCTAAGAAAAATTTTTATTTATTTTTGGTGCTTTCAAACTAAACATGATTTCCATAAAAGGAAAAAAAAAATGTGTGTGTTTGTGTGTGTGTGTGTGAATCCAGAGCTCCTGAGTGATGCAAATAAGTAACAAACTCAGTTGCTAAAGGAAAAGTTGCAGTTTGCATCCAGCTGAGGCATCTTGAAGGAGAGGCCTGGCAGTCTGCGTTTTGACTAATCAACTATGAAAACCCTTGGAGCACAGTTCTACTCTCTGGCAAACACTGGGTCTGCATGTGCCAAAATCGACTCAACAACAGCTTTGGGAAATGGATGATAATTTTATTTTCTCACTTAGTACTTAAAGAGCACACGACCAGGAAATAGAAGAATGCTAATTTAGATGCCAGGAACACAATTTCCCCATTATATATTCTGAAGGTGGAGGCCATTCGTTCCCCTTCAAATTGGGGTAAGAGAAGAATAATCCTTAAAGGAAGATGCAGGACCAATATAATCTGCAATAGGATGATGGGGGAAGAAGGCTGGGGCAAATAGAGAAGGGATTGGACAGAAGTCCTAGGTTGCTCCACAGCCAGTATATAGTAACAGAAATGTCATTTCTGAAGCAAAGATGGCAGTAAGTGAAATAAGAATAGAAAATATCAACCAATCAGCATCTCTCTGTTGCCAAACAGAAAATGTATGAATAAGAAATAAAAGTAGAGATCAGGTCTAGCCTATTGGTAGTGGCTTGAATGTGGGTCCACATCTTAATTACCAGAATTCATGCATGTGACCTTATTTGGAAAATGGCTCTTTGCAAATGTTATCAAATTAGTAAATTCAAGATGAGATCATCCTGGATTATTCTAGTGGACCCTACACCCAAAGACAAGTTTCTTTAAAGGAGGTCATGCAAAGAAGGAGGCAGAGATTGAAGTAATGCAGCCACAAACCAAGGATGGACTGCAATCACCAGAAGCTGGAAGAGGTAAGGAAGGCTCAGTCCCAAAAGGCTTTAGAAGGAATATGGCACTGCCAACACCTTGCTTTCAGACTTCTGGCATCAGAACTGTGACAGAATGAATTTTTTATTTACTCATTAAGTTTTAGTAATTTGTCACTGAAGCCCTAGGATATAATACACCATCTCATTGTATAGAAGCTAAACATGTGGTCCAGTGAGATCAAAGACTTCTCCAAGTTCTATGTGCCCTTTATGTCGAAGGAGAACCTGACAAACAGCTCTCTCAGTGTCCTCTCTTTTATCACATTATAGTGTTTCTTCAAATTGTTGTTGTTGTTGTTAGGTGCTGTGGTACCTAACTGTTGTACAACCCCATGTACAACAGAACAAAACATGACCAAGTCCAACACCATCCTCACAATCCTTGCTATACCTGAGCCCATCCTTGTAGCCCCTATGTCAATCCATCTTGTTGAGTGTCTTTCCCTTTTTTAGTTTGCTCTCTACTTTACCAAGCATGATATCCTTCTCCAGGAAATGCTCCCTTCTGATATATGACCAAAGTATGATATATGAACCCTGGCCATTCCTGTTTCTAACAAGTATCCCAGCTGTACCTCCTCAAGACAAATTTGTTTGTTCTTCTCGCAATGCAGGCTGTTTTCAATAATATTCTTTGCCACCCCCACAATTGCATCAATTCTTCTCTGATCTTCCTTATTCATTGTCCAGTTTTACATGCATCTGAGGCCATTGAAAAGAAAATGACTTGGAGTTTCAGTAAGATGGTGGAATAGGCAGACAATACACAGACCCTCTGCAATAAAGCAGTGAAAATTCAATTGAAACTGATAAAAAAAAGACCATCCTGGAACCCTGAGCTTTGAACACAAGGATAAAGAACTTGATTGAATACCAACTAGTAGAAGAACCTGAATGAAAACAGTGAATAAGGAGACAGATGAAGCTGAAGACTGCCTGCTGTCCTGAGGGCACAGTCACTTCAAATATATCCTGGAAGCAACTTAAGAATCAGTTCTGCTCACTAAAGATTGCATGAGCAAAGACTGGATTGGTACCTGACAACTATAAAGGACAACACCAAAGAAGGAGACAAACAGAACAGTGGACTGCCAGAGGCAGTCCTGAGGGTACAGCCATTTTGAACATTCACAAGTGGAGGGTGAGACCATTGTGAATATAGGCAAGTGGTATTCTTATCTACATGGTGACTAGGAGTGGGCTCTGCTCTCCCAGGAAAGCATGGGTAGCTACACTGGAGGCTGCCAACTGGAAAGGTGCAATATTCCCATTGTTAATCTTATACCCCTCACATTCTTGGTGAACAGCACTGGCCATCCCCTTCCTCCACCCACCTTCTTGACCAGCAGGATTTCATCCAGGTCTGCCCCGATAGAGTCTGTGTGTTGTGCCCTGCCCTGCACAGTTTTGTTTTTGATTGTTTTAAAATTATTCCTTTTATCTTCCTCCTTTCTTATTTTTTCCTCTTTCCAATCCTTGGTGGGTTTTTTTGTTTTGTTTTGCTTTTTTGTTTTGGTTTTTTTTTCTTTCCTTTTCCTGGTTCCCGTTTTTTTTTTTTTTTTTTCCTTCTCTTTCTTTTGCTTTTCCCATCCCTTGTTGTTCCTTTTGCAGTTTTCCCAGTTTTTCTTTACTATTTTAGTCTTGTTCTTTTCTCATATTTCTCCTTTCCCAGATACTGTGGATTTTATTTATTGTCTTTTTTCCCTTATCTTTCTTTTTTGTGATTGTTCCTCTTTGTTTACGTAGTTTGAGTTTTTTATTTTCTTACACACACACACACACACATATGTGTGTGTGTGTGTGTGTGTGGTTTGTTATTTTATTTTATTATTTTTTTCAGTCTGAGTGGAAGACAGCAACTATTCTAACACAACCCAATGATGCCAGCACTTCCTGCAGACCCACCCACTGAGTGAGGGCCACCACTTGGGTTTGTACCAATTGACCAATGACAGATGGTGGCCAATATCAGCTCAACTCACCCTCAACTACTCCTTATGAATAGTAAACAGAGAGCTGTGCATACACTGTCATTCTCATTTACACATTAAACATAAATACAACACCACCACAATGTCTCAGAGACAACAGACCCTCATAGTCCACACAAAGAAACAAGATAAAATAGAAACAAAGGGACATGATACAAATCTAGACAATACCCCTGTGGAAGAAGTGGCATTGAAACTCCCTAATAAGGAATTCTAAAGAATTATATTTTGCTATCTTCGGATCAAAGGAAACACTGACAAGATCAAGGAAAACACAGACAAATTAAGGAAAACATAGACAAAACTCTAAACAATTTAGGAAAACAATACAAGAACAAACTGACAAGATAAACAAAAAATTAGAACTGAAATAAAAATAACAAATAGGAATTCAGAATATTAATAACAAGGTTTCAGAAATAGATAACACATTGAAGGGACAAAGGAGTAGAATTCAATCAATGGAAGACAGAATTAATGAGATTGAAGATAAACACCTCAATATCACTTTGTCAAGGGATCAATCAGACAAAAGATAAAAAAAGTGTAGAAAGCCTAAGATCCACACAGAATACCATCAAGAGGAATAATCTAAGTGTTATCAGAATTCCAGAACAGGAAGAGACAAATAAAATCACAGAGAAAATTGTCAAAGATTTATTGGAAGAGAATTTCCCAAATATGACGAAAGGCAAGAATATATTCATGCAAGAAGTTCTCACAATTGGACCAATAAGCAACATTGTAATAAATGGGGAAAAGTTTGAAGTTGTCAAGGATTTTAGTTTACTTGGATCCACAGTGAAAACCTGTGGAAGTAGCAGTTAAGAAATCAGAGGAAGTATTGTATTGAGCAAAGCTGTTACAAACGACATCTTTAAATTGTTAAAGAACAAAGATGTTGGAGACTTTCAATATGGCAAACTAGGCAGAAAGACTGCACAGACTGTGGAGAGCCCTAAGTCTTAAAGGACTGTTTGGGACATGGTGAGTGACTAATTGAGCAACGACTCTCATAAATAGGTTGATACCTTCAGTGTCCCCATAAGGACTAGGACTGATGGGCCCTGGCTTTTGTGGGTTGATGCTGTTAAGTGTCCCTGAAAGTTGGGCCCTGCTCTTAGAACACCATCAGCCATTTTCTCCCTTGTGTTGTTCAGAGAAACAGCAGGTGCAAATGAGGCATAACCTTTGATTGAACCCAGAATATGCGGAAGCCAATCTAAACTAGTTGCTAGGGAACATAGGTTTCTAGGGAACATAGTTACTTAGAAGAATGAGTATAGAATTTAAGAAGTTAAGGTGACCTGAGTTGTGGTGACTTGATTTATGGGAAAAGGAATGTTAGTTTAAATTTTAATATGCCAATTGTGTATGCATGTACTTTTCTCAATATTGATTAACTTGTGATTGATTGTATGACATATGAATTGTGCGCTTTTCCCATGTTAAACTTGTATATATGTTTGAGAATAATCATAATAAAATTGGCACTGCTTTGCAATGGCTCTGAGTGTCCCTCCCGTTCCCATCCTTTAACTTTTCTCTCATTTTTAACTCATTCTCTTACTCCCTGTTCTAGAATTGTTGCCCAGCCGCGACAACAGACCCTCTTCAACAAAGAAAAGGGAAACCAATTGACACAGACACAGAAGATAATCCTGGACCCCTGAGTCTTGAAGGAAAAGGATATAGAAGTGGACTAAACCCCAACTAGCAGAAGAATTTGTGTAAAAATACCAAAAAGGAGACAGACAGAGCTGCGGTCTGGCAGAGATCCTGAGCGATCCTGACAGCACAGATAGCTTAGAGATTCCCAAGTGTTGGTAGGACCTAAGAATTAACCCAAAAAATCAGCCCTGCTAGCCAGGGACTGCACAGAGGACCGGGCATGGTGGCTGGGGAATAAACAGAGAGGGTGAAGAGAAAGGTGGCTGGATTTTTGCCAGTCTGGACGGCGCCACCATTTTGAAGTTTTAAAAGCAGCTTGACTATTTTGGATATTTAAAGAGACAGCACTCTAGCAGATTCCTGGGGCTTAAGAACACATTCTGCTTTCCAGCAACCCCAAGGAGACTCCAGACCCGG
Source organism: Orycteropus afer afer (assembly GCF_000298275.1). NCBI lineage: Eukaryota > Metazoa > Chordata > Mammalia > Tubulidentata > Orycteropodidae > Orycteropus > Orycteropus afer. Next base: position 5,447,491 of record NW_006921633.1, on the reverse strand, counting down.
AAAGATATGACATTCTTCTTGTTACTCTTATACCCCACACTGGTTTGGTGAACAGAGGTGCTGCCATCCCCTTCTCACAACTACCTTCTGGGCCCACAGGAACTCCATCACAGTCTGTGTGCCCAGACGGAGCCTGGGTGCCCTGCCCTGTCCTTCACCAATTCTTTTTTTTTTTTTCCCTTTCTCTTTTTTAATTTATTATTATTATTTTTCACTTTGTTTTATCTGGTGTTAGTTTGCTTGTATTTATCAGTTTTAAAACAACTATTAATATAAATACTTTTGTTCTTTTTATTGTTATTCTTAATCTTCCCCTTGCAGGTGCTAGTTTTCGCACTTTTTCTTTTCCCTGTTCCTGGCTGAAATTTTCTTTCCCTGTTCCTGGTTGAAATTTTTTTTTCCCCTTTTTTCTCAAGGTTAACCCCATTCCTTGTTTTTCTTTTTGCATTTTTACCATTTTTTTTCTTTCTTTATTCTCCTTCCCTATTTTTTCTCTTAGTGCCTATCCCCAGATATTGCAGGTTTTCTTGTTTTTTCTTCTTCTTTTTCCCCTTTTTCTTTTTTTTTTTTTGACTACTGTTCCTGTGTGATTACATGGTGTGTATTTTTCCATGTGCTTTTAGTTTTTTGTTGGTTACTCAGTTGTAATTTGTGTCTAACTGCTTGGGAGACAACAACAGTCCCCATAAGACACAACTACACCCACACTTCCTGCGGCTTCACTTACTGAGTAAGAGCCACTGCCTCCTTCTCCACCAATGGGCCAATGATTAAAAAAAACCATCAAGAAGAGCCTGAATCACCCTTGGCTGCTCTTCACAAACAGTTAACAGAGAT
>NW_006921633.1:5408393-5416244 GCF_000298275.1 Orycteropus afer afer | reverse complement strand
TATATCTCCCAGGGTAACAGAGAACCACGGTTAACTTCACCAAAATCCTAATAAAAAAAAAAAAAAAAGAAAAAAAAAATTCATGCTGAATTTTCTCAGCCCCAGATTTATGATCAGTCTTTTTCTCCAAGAAATCCTGACTCCTTGTGGTGAAGGATTATATTTAGAAACCAATGGAAATACTTTATTTAGTCTTACCTTTTTTCATATTTGTACACCCTTCCCTAACAATGGAAACCTTATAGACCATTATCCTTAACCTATTTCCTTATCTTATCAGATTATAATTTAGAGAAAATGCTTTCTGAATAAATCCACAAAGCAAACTTACTAACTATTGGTAAGAATTCAACAGCTTGTTTTCTTAAACCATTTTTTCAAGTAAATTTGGCATAAGAAATATAAGCAACAATACTATGAAATATTTCCATTGCATTAAAAATTTGCTTCATGATTTAAACTATTCAATCATCATCACAGGAAATATACTCGTAATTTTATCAATATACGTTCTTTTCCCTGTTGAATACAAATGGAATTATATAATATGCATTCTTTTCTGCCTGACATATTTTGCTCAACATGTGAGCATTGATATTTATTTATTTTGTCATCCTTTCTTTATATTGTTTAGTAGCATTGTATTATATGGTTCAGTGTCTAAGGCTTTTGGCTGCTAACCAGAAGGATGGCAGTTCAAACCCACTAGCCACTCCACAGAAGAAAGATAAGGCAATCTACTTCCATGAAGATTTACCACCATGGAAATCCAATAGAGGTTGCTATGAATCAGAATTGACTTGATGGCAGTGGGTGGTGGTGATTGTATTGATACAACATTCTTTGTTTATCCTTTATCCTGTTTATGGATATTTTCAGTTGTATCCTGTTTTCCTCCGTAATGAATTAAGTTCCTATTAACAGTCTAGTTCAAGTTTCTGATGACATATATTTTTATTTTTCTTGGTAAATATTTAGGAGTGGAAAGTTGGATAATAGGGAAGGTGAATATTTAATTACATAAACATAGCTTAAGCAACTTCCAGATTAGTTATACCATTTTACTCTCCAACCAGCAATGTGTTCAGGCTGTTTCACATCCTCACTGATATTTAATGTTTTTAGTCATTTTTTTTTTTTAATTCGAATGCTTTTGTAGTAAATTTCATTATAATTAAGCACTTATAATTTTTGACTATCATATAAAGACATTTGATTTTTGAACATTGGCATTGTATCTCTCAGCTTTGTTAAATTATCTTCTTAATTACAATGACATAGATTCTTTGGAATTTTAAATGTGTAAAACCACATCATTTGTGATAAGGGTATATTTATTTTTCCTTTCTATATTTTATATATTCTTATCAAAGGGTGAAACATTTGAAACACCACCCGGGGGTGGGACTTTACAATTCATCTTCTCTTTTCATTATCTCTATATCAGCATGATAGCATTTCTCAAAGCAAAAACATGTTTAAAATAGTAATGAAGAAGTCTATCTTAAGAAGTCCTCAGGGAAGATTTCCTCATGGCTTTAGAAAAAGACTGGGTGATTGACAACAGAAAAACATGAGATCTTCTTCCTGTGCACTGAGCTTCATGAGGGACCAAAGATTTCAACCCAAGGAGGATCTGATGAAGACTCGCATGGCTAAAGGAGGCACAAGATCAAAGAATTACAATCAAAATGCCTGAAATCTGTTCACTCGCAGATGTGAGCTGTTTCTGTTTAAGTAAGCTACCTCATTTACTCCCTCGATCAGAGCTTGTCAGAGAAATCTTGCATAACTATAATGAGAGACTGAATTATCAGAAACACTTGCAGTTAGTTATATGTGAGAATATAGTAATTATACGTCAAAACTTTTGTACATCCAGGAATCAGTACTGACCACAACATAAAGATTTGTATAACCTAGTTTGTGTTACAATATGCAGTGACATCATTAAACAACCATTTTGAATATTCCGTTAAGCTCATTTTATAGCCACAGAGTTATATTGCATAAACTAAGGCAGCTATCCATGCAGGTACATAATGACCAACAAACACTATCCATTTTCCCTTCCTAGAAATTAGACCTTTCTTCCCACACAGCATGTGCTGAAAATTAACTGCAAGTTGTGATCCTATTGCTTAGCAAGTCTGTTCAGTTTCTGGTTGACAGATAGAGAAGAGGATACCCTCATGCATGCAGACATCCAGGAAGTCAGGGCCATTATTCCAACCTTACTTATGTTAAACTACAACTCAATGCATGCCTGTCTATTTATGTTTTCATGCTCATTACTTGATACATTCAATTTTTGCACAATTGAAATAGCAAACAATGTATGTAGTTGGGTAGTTGTCACAAGAACTAATGTGTCTATCTGCAATAGTTGGGGGTGCATGTCAACTTGGCTGGATGACAACTCTGAATGGTTTAAGCAGTTGCGATGTGATTATTTCCATGATGAAATCAGATATACATGCTTTGAGCAGCCAATCCATTGAAAGGGAGTTTCCCTTGGGGTGTGGCCTGCTTCCATTATATAGATGGAAATCCTGGTAAAATGGAAGACTCTTCTGTGGATCTGGATCCTGTTGTGCTGCCTACAACTGTCCATGAGTGAACAATCCACCATTTGGCCTGGTGATATTGGATTTGTCATCCATTGGAGTCAACAGCCCATACACTGCCTGTTAACCTTGAGCTCATCTGTTCCTGCAGCTTTATGAGTCAGAAAAGCCCCCAGCCTGAAATTTGAGCAACGAACTTGGGACTTGCCAGCTTCTGTAAGTGTGTGAGCCATTTTCCTAAGATAAATTTTTCTCTATCTGTTCTGGTTACCTAGCGCCTCTCTGACAAGAATATACCACAAATGGGATGGTCTTAACAAACAGGAATTTATTCTCTTACAGTTTGTAGGCTTTAAGTTCAAGTTAAAAGTGCCACGCACTAGGGGCTGGGTGAAAACCCCTCAACCTTGGGGTCCAGCTCTGCTTCCTGTTCCCAGCCCACTAGAACTAGAGGCATCTCTTCACTCAGAAAGCTGCTGGCTGCTAAGGCTGAGAAGCCCAAAGTTGACAAGTAAAAATGCACAGTCCCCATGTTACCAAACCATACATCAGGCCATTAATTCAAGTTCATTTTAAGTTTCAAGGTCGGCAGAGCATGGCAGGCTGTTGAATAACGACACAGCTACATGTAGGCTCTAAGTGTGCCATTTACTAGAGACCATTCCCCAAGGCTTCTCCTTATATACAGGAAGCAGATCACATCCCAAATGCAGCTACCCAGCTGCTTGTGGTAGATCCACCATGGAGTTGATTGCCAATCTCATCATGGGGATTAACTACCACCAGCTGCCCAGCCACTCAACCAGGCCCAGCCAAGTTGGCACACAAATATAACTACCACACTCTCTATATATATCAGTTTTACTGGTTTTGCTGCTCTAGAGAACCCAGCCTAACACAATATCTATACTTAGAATTTTGAAAATAAAAATTTATTTTTTCGTAATTCTACTATTTGGGCTAGAATTAGCTGCATGGTCCTACTTCCAGTATTTTCTGGGATCTCTAGTATACCTGTATTCATCAGGCAGCTTGACTGGTTCACTCACATGTGTGGTGTTTAGCCACAGCTCTTTCAGGGATTGCTTCATTCTCCTCCGCTTGACCTTTCCATCAGGGCAGCCTGTTAGAGTACCTGGCAGTGGTTTCAGGCTAAGTGCAGAAAATCAAGAAATTATCAAGCCTCTGCTTACCACATATTTGTGGATTTTTCATTGGCTAGACCAAGAGACACAGCCTATGTCTAAGGCTTTGTGTGAGGGTAAGGATACTGGGAATTGTGATTCATTGTGGGCCATTAATGTAAGGCTCTACTACATTGCTCTAGTACAAACAGAGCTGTAGTTCACATTTAACATTTTTACTGTTGTTTTCATATATTTTTATCAAAATTTTCTTGGATGTAACTTTTATCTTACAAAAGAAGTAAAGAAAAATAAATGTATAATGAGTTCCAATGTATTTTTCACTAGCTTCCCCTACTATTACATAAACGTTGACCCATTGACAAAACTAATAATTAAATATTAGTGCAACATTATTAACTACAGACTTTATTCAGGATGCATTCATTTTTTTATTAATATCTTTTTTTTTCTCCCCTGAGGATCCAATTCAGCAAGAAAAGCTCAGCTACCTTCTAAAGTATGAGTCATTGTTTTATTTTCTGAGATTATATTATACATTTCCTTTTAATTAATTATTTTTCATTCTCCAAATGATAGAATGCATTCTAATAAAAAGTAAACAGTATAAAATTTGATACTTAAAAGAGCTATAGAACTACTTTATTTCCTCTCAAAGCAACCTATCCCTTCTGCTAAGGAAGCAATGTTATACATTAAAATACTTATTTTTATTTGTTTATACATAAAAATAAACCTGAGAATATATGAATATACACAATTTTTGTTAACTTTTTATATATAACAGGATAATTCTTTTTTGTTTGTTTTTTAATTTTTATGGTGATTTGGGTGAAAGTTTACAGAGTAAATTCACTTTCTACACAGCAGCTCACATCCACTTTGTCTCATGACATTGACTATAATTTATCACAATGCAACAGCTCCCCTTCCACTTCTTCCCCATAGTTACCTCTTCCCTGTATCCTTCTCTCCCATGCAATTGTACCCCCAAGCTATCTCCCTGTGCATACACAGCCCTTCTATTCTCTAATGATTGATCCCTCCAAGAAGTGTATCTACCTAACGTAAATGTTAAGCTCATATGCCTGTTTGTTGTTTGGTTGGAAGCCACAGGAGTGTGTACAAATCCATACCTGAAGAGCTAGTAGGAACCATAGTCTCAGTGGTTCCATAAGGCTCTTATTATATATTTATTTTTTTAATGATTTTGAGTTTGGTTCCACATTGTTCTCCCACTCTATCCAGGATCTCCTAGATAGATACCCCTCCAAGTGGTTGACAGTGATAGCCTGGCACCATCTAGTTCTTCTGGTCTCATAGTCATATAGGCTGAGGATCGCATGGTGTACCAGTGCTTTGGACTAATTGTTTCCTTGTGTCTTTGGTTTTCTTCATTCTTCTTTGCTCTGGATGAGGAGAAACCCACCTTTGCATCTAGATGGCTGCTTGCAAGCTTTAAGAACTCAGTTGCTATTTGCCAAAGAAGGATGTGGAACAAAGTTTTTGTGTAGTATGTTATGCCAATTGAGATTGATGTCCCCTGTGCCTATGATCCTGAGCCCACAGTTCCAACTACTTGCTTCCTCTGGGTAGCTGGCTGTGGCCAATAAGTGACTACATGCTTGTCCCCTGTTAGCTCTACTAGATATCTGAGAATTCTTACAAAATATACAAATACTCTTGTAGAAACCTTATCTGTCATCCCTATACATGGCCTTGGGTACACTCTCCCTGGCAAAGACATACCTAATAGGTCAGCCTGTCCACCCATCTATTCACCTGTGTATCAATGTTTTCCTTCAGTGAAAATATAATACTGTATGTGTAGAAGAATTCACTGTTATTATCTGAACCTCCCATGTACCTCTCTGTCTTCCTCTTCCTCAATGCCACCATGTTGATCACTCACCTAAATCAATACTTGTCTCTACCTATCTAACAGTATTCCTTCCCCTCCCCTCCTACCCCGGTAATCAACAAAGAAAATTTCCCTCCATGTAGAAACCTTTTCTTGACTTTTTACAATAATGGACTGATACAATATTTGTCCTTTTGTGATTGACTTATTTAACTCAGCATAATATCCTCCAAGTTCATCCAAGTTAGGCAGTTTTTTGCAGATTCTATGCTATTCTTTAGGGTTGCATACTATTCCACTGTGTGTATGTACCATAGTTTGGTTATCCATTCTTCAGTTGATGGGTATCTAGGTTGTTTGAATCTTTTGGCTATTGTAAATAATGCTGCAATGAACATGGGTGTGCATATATCTGTTCTTGTCCTGGTTCTCACTTCTTTAGGATATATATTGTGATAGTTGGAGCTGTGTATCAACTTGGCTGGACCACAATTCTGTGTGGTTTAAGCAACTGTGATGTGAGTTGTTCCAATAATGAGATCAGATGTATATGTTTTGAGCAGCCAATCCATTGAAAGGGAGTTTCCCTAGGGCTATGGCCTGCTTCCAGTATATTCATGGACATCCTGGAAAAAGAGACACTCTTCTGTGGATTGAGATTCTGTTGTGCTGCCTAAAACTGTCTGTGAGTGAACAATCTACCATTTGGCCTGGAGATCTTGGATTGATCATTCCTTGGAGTCAACATCCAGTATACTGCCTGCCAACCTTGAGGTCCTCAGCCGCTGCAGTGGCATGAGTTGGGAAAAGCCTCCTGCTTGGTGTTTGATCCAAGAACTTTGGACTTGCCAGCTTCTATAAGTGTGTGAGCCATTTTCCTAAGATAAATTTCTCTTTCTCTCTATATATAAGCTTTACTGGTTTTGTTTCTCTAGAGAACCCAGTCAAACATATATACCTAGTAATGAAATTGCTGGATCAAATTACATTTCTAATTCCAACTTTTTAAGGAATCACCATACTACTTTCCACAGTGGTTGTATCATTTGACAGTCCCACTAGCAGTACATGAGAGTCCCAATCTCTCCACACCCTCACCGATGTTTGTTATTTTGTCTTGTTGAACTTTGCTACTAATGCTAGAACAAGATGGTATCTCATTGTTGTTTTGATTTGCATCTTTCTAATGGCTAATGATTGTCAGCATTTCATCATATGTGTGTTGGCCACCTGAATATCCTCTTTAGTGAAGTGTCTATTCTTGTTTTCTTCCCATTTATTAATTGGAGTATTTGTCTTTTTGTTGCTGAGGTGTTGGAGTTTTCTATAAATTCTAGAGATAAGTCCCTTGTCAGATATGTCATTGCTGAATACTTTTTCCTAATCTGGAGGTTCTCTTTTGACTCTTTTGGAGAAGTCTTTGGAAGCACATACATTTAATTTTTAGAAGATCCCATTCATGTAGTTTATCTTCTGCTATTTGTGCCTTTTGGGTTAAACTTTATAGTCTATTTATGCCATATATTAGGGCCCCTAAATTTGCCCCTAGTTTTTCCTTGAGTAACTTTATAGTTTTAGGCTTCACATTTAAGTCTTTGATCCATCTGGAATTAGTTTTTGTGTATGGTATGAGGTACAGATCTTGTTTCATTTTTCTGCAAATGGATATCCAGTTTAGCCAGCACCACTTGTTAAACAATCTTTTCCCCATTTAATGGTTTTCAGCCCTTTGTCAAAGATCAGCTGACCCTTGTTCGATGAATCTATTTCTGGGATCTCAATTCTATTCCATTAGTCAATGTGTCTGTCACTGTACCAATACCAGGCAGTTTTGAGATTTGGTAGTGTGAAACCTCCTACTTTGTTCTTCTTCTTCAATAATGCTTTTCTTTTCCGAGGTCTCATTCCTTTCCATATAAAGTTAGTGATTGTTTTTTCCATATCCTTAAAGAATATTGATGGGATCTGGATTGGGATTGCATTGAATGCATAGATTGGTTGTACTGACATTTTCAAAATGTTCAGTCTTCTTATCCATGAGCATGGTAGGTTCCTCCATTTATGTAGATCTCTTATGGTTTCTTGAAGTAGTCTTTTATAGATTTTTGTACAGGTCTTTTATGTCCCTGATAAGGTTTATTCCCATGTATTTTATTTTTAAATAGTTTTGATTTCCTTATTTCTTTTTCAGCCAACTCTTTGCTGGTGTAGAGGAATCCAACTGATTTTTATATGATGATCTTGTATCCTGCCACTATGCTAAATCTCTCAATTAGTT
>NW_006921633.1:5404284-5408265 GCF_000298275.1 Orycteropus afer afer | reverse complement strand
ATCCTTGTCTGGTTCCTGTTCACAAGGAGAATGGTTTCTGTCTCTGTCTATTGAGGATAATGTTGCCTTTGGTTTTGTATAGATGCCCTTTATTATGTTGAGAAAGGTCCCTTTTATTCTAGTTTTCTGAGAGTTTTGATCAGGAATGAGTGTTGGATTTTATCAAATGTCTTTTCTGCATAGATTGATATGATTATGTGGCTTTTTCCTTTGTTTTATTTATGTGATGGATAACATTGATTGTTTTTCTAATGTTGAACCATTCTTGCATGCCTGATATGAACTTCACTTAGTCATAATGAATTATTGTTTTGATATGTTATTGGAGTCTATTGGCTCGAATTTGGTTGAAGATCTTTGCATCTAAATTCATGAGGGCTATTGGTCTGCAGTTTTCTTTTTTAGTGATGTCTTTATCTGGTTTTTGTATCAAGGTTTGCTTACATCCTTTTCTATGTTTTGGAGTAGTTTGAGTAGGATTGGTGTCAGTTCTTCTCTGAATGTTTGGTATAATTCTCCAGTGAAACCATCTGGGCCAGGACTTTTTTTGTTGTTGGTAATATTTTATGACCTGTTCAATTTCTTCTTTTGTTATGGATCTCTTCAACTTTTCCACATCAGTCTGTGTTAGTTTAGGTAAGTGGTGTGTTTCTAGAAATCTGTCCATTTCTTCCGGATTTTTAAATTTGTTGGAGTACAGTTCTTCATAGTTTCCTGACACTATCCTTTGTATTTCAATTGGTTTTGCTGTGATGTTGCCCATTTTATTTCTTATTTACATTATTTGTATTCTCTCCCTCTTTCCCTTTGTTAAATTTGCAAGTGATTTGCCAGTTTTATTAATCTTTTCAAAAAACCAACTTCTGGTCTTGTTGATTTTTTCTATTTTCTGTTTCATTGATGTCTGCCAGAATTTTTATTATTTCCTTTCTTCTGCTGACTGTAGGCTCTTCTTACTGTTCTTTTTCTAATTGTTGGAGATGTCAGTTTCAAGTGTTGATTTTGGCTCTTTCTCCTTTTTTGATGTGTGCATTTATTGCTATAAATTGGCCTCTGCTCACTGCTTTTGCTGTGTCCCAAAGATTTGGGTATGTTGTGTTTTCATTCTCGTTTGAGTCAAGGAATTTTTTAATTTCGTTTTTTATTTCTTCTCTTACCCGATTTTCTTAAGGAGGTTGTTGTTCAGTTTCCATGTGTTTGCTTTTTTTCCATTAATCTTCCTATTGTTGCTTTCTAATTTTATAGCATTGCTATCTGAGAAGATGCTTTGTGGTATTTCAATGTTTTTAAATTTATTAAGGCTTGCTTTGTAGCTGAACATATGGATGGTCTATCATGGAGAATGTTCCATGTGCCCTGGGAAAGACTGTATATTGTGCCATTGTTGGGTGAAGTGCTCTGTAGATGGTCAAGTTGGTGGACTGTATTGTTTAGTTCTGCATCTTTGTTGAGTTTCTTTCCAGTTGTTCTATCTGTTATTGAAAGTGGTGTATAAAAGTTTTCCACTATGATGATGGAGTCATTGAATTGTCTTTTTAATTATGTTAAAGTCTGATTTATGTTTTTTGGGAGTCTTTCATTGGGTCCATAGATATTTATTATGGTTATATCTTCTTATTTAACTGATCCTTTTGTTGTTATATAATGTCCTTCCTTGTCTCTTATGGTGGTTTTTGTCTTAAAGTCAATTTGATCAGAAATTAATATTGCCAATCCTGGTCTCTTATGGTTGCCATTTGCTTGATGTATCTTTTTCCAACCTTTGCATTTTAGTCTATTTTTGTCTTTGTTGCTACGGTGTGTCTCTTGTAGACAGCATATTGATTGGTTATGTTTTTTTAATCCAGTCTGCATCTCTTGAGTACTTCATTTAATCCATTGACACTCAATGTAATTATCAGCAAGCATGAATTGGTTGCTGTCATTTTGTTATGTGTTTTTGCGTGGTGTTGCCGGTTTCTTTGTTCCCTATGATTTTTTGTGCTGAGCTCATTACATTTGTGAATCATGTTATCCTTTCTTTTGTTGCTATTATTTTAGCATTTGCTAAATATTTGTGCTTGTTCTCTTTTTTGTTGTGATGTGAAGGTTTATTTCTTTTCTTTGAGATTACCCTGTGATTTATAATTTTCTCCCTGAGTTTAGAACAGTCCATTTTATTTTGCAACTCTCTTCAATTCCTCACCGTTTAGAAATTCTGTAGCTACACTATGTTTCTCCCTGTTTTTCGTTTATAGTTGTCCTCATTTGTCAAATAATTTCTCTGGTTCCCTTTTTTACAATCATGTAAGCTTATTTTACTTTGGGTATGCTCATAGCTGTGTTGGTTTCTGGGTTATGTCATCTTCTGTATTAATGGTTGGTTGTTGTTTGCTATTATTGGTTCTCTGTTCAAAGGACTCCCTGTATTATCTCTTGTAACATTGGTCTGGTTTTAACAAATTCCCTTAATTTCTGTTTATCTGGAAGTCTCCTAATTTCACCATCATATTTGGGGGACAAGTTTGCTGGGTATATTATTCTAGGTTGGAAATTTTTCTCTTTCATGGTTCTATATGTGCCATCTCATTGCCTTCTCGCTTGCATGGTTTCTACTGAGAAATCAGAGTGTATTCTTACTAGATGTCCTATGTAAGTAACTTTTTGTTTTTCCCACACTGCTTTCAGAATTCTTTCTTGTCTTTGGTATTGATGAGTTTCATGATGATATGTCTTGGGGATTTTCTTTTGAGGTCTATCCTGTCTGTGGTTCATTGGACTTCCTAAATGGATATAGTTTCATCTTTCATTAAATCAGAGAAGTTCTCTTCCAACAAATATTGGACAGTGTCATCAGTGGTTTTCTTTTTCTCTTCCTATTCTAGAATTCTGATTACATGTAGGTTACTTCTTTGATGGTATCCCACATGAACCTTAGACTTTCTTCATTTTGTTTTAGCTTTTTTCCTGATTCATCTCTTTCCAAAGAAATATTCAGATATTTGTCTTCAATCTCATTAATTCTAACCTCCATTGATTCAGTTTTACTCCTTTGCCCTTTCAATGTGTTATCTATTTCTGAAAGTTTCATATTAATCTTCTGGATTTCTATCTATATATTTTGTATAATTCCTAATTTTTCATTTATTTTATCATTTTATTCTTGTAATTTCTTCCAAAATTGTTCTAGGGTTTTGTCTGTGTTTTCCTTAATTTTGTCAATATTTTTCTTGATCTGTTCTCTCATTTATTTGAAGGTACTTAGGTATAATTCTTTCCAAATTCTTATCAGGGAGTTCCAATGCTGCTTCTTCTTCAGGGATGTGGTCTTAGTCTGTATCCTGGCCCCTGTTTCTCCTGCTTTATCTTGCTTCTTTCTGTGGACTGTGATGATCTGTTTTCTCCAAGACATTGTGACATTGTTGTATTTAGATCTCTGGAAGAGCAGCTAAGGATGAGTCAGGCTCTTCTTGGTGGTCATTTATCATTGACCAATTGGTGGAGAAGGAAGTGGTAGTTCTCACTCAGTACATGGAGCTGCAGGAGGTACAGGTGTGGTTGCATCATATGGGCATGGTTGTTGTTGCCCACTCAGTTAGACAAAAACAATGGTAGGAAAACCATCAAAAAAGTAAAAGTAAGAGGATAAAACACATATCGCATAAACACACAAACACAATCACTAAAAAGAAAAGAAAAGAAAAGAAACAAACAGTAAAAACAACAACAACAACAACAACAAAAAACACACCCACCATACCTGGGGAGGGGTCAATAAGAAAAAAGAGGTAAAGTAGGAGAATAATGAAGAAAAAATGGGAAAAAATGCAAAAAGAAAAACAAGGAACAGGGTTAAGCATGAAAAAGAAAAAAAAAAAGGAAACTAGGATCAGACAAGAGAGAAAAAAAAAAGCTGAAAACTAGAACCTGGGAAGGAAGAATAAAGAATAATAATAAAAAGAATAATAATAATTTTAAAATGGACAAAAACAAACTAAACAA
>NW_006921633.1:5400367-5404184 GCF_000298275.1 Orycteropus afer afer | reverse complement strand
TAAAGAGCACCCAGGCTCCATCAGAGCACACAGACTGCCAGCCCAGATGGAAGGTGGGAGTGAGGAATGGATGCACCACCGTTCACCAAGAGAGTGTGGTGTATAAGTGGCATATTGCATCTTTCCAGTCATTGGTGTCTGAATGTCCTTGTGGTTCCCAGCAAGTGGAACCTATTCTTAAGTCCCTGGAATCTGGGAGAACGCTGTCACTTTAAATATCCAAAATGGTGGAACTGCTTGTAAACATTCAAAATAGCTGCACCCTCTGGACAGGTAAAAGTTCACAGCTCAGCCCAGCTCCCTCTTCACTGCTTCTCCTTTTATTCACCAGACACCAGGGAGTACTCTGTGCAGTCCCTGGCTAGCAGGGCTGATTTTAAGTTAATTGTTAGGTCCTAATACCACTTGGCAATATCCAAACTGTCCATGCCATCAGGATCACTGACAGGCCACAACTCAGTATGTCTCCTTTTCTCATATTTTCATGCAGGTTCTTCTACTAGTTGGGGTTTAGGACACCTCTGTATAATTCCTTTCAAAGCTCAGGGCTCCAGGTAAATCTTCTGTATCTGTGTTAATTGATTCCCCTTTTCTTTGCTTAAGAGGGTCTGTTTAGTTTGTCTGCCTATTCCACCATTTTACCAGTACCTTAAGTTCCTATCCAGGATAATTCTTTATATGCTTATAATTTCTTCCAAATTTAACAATGTATCTCAGAGATCTTTTATGTTAGTGTGTTTTGTGCTGCCTCATTCTGGTAATTGCTGCTGCATGTTACAAAATTTATTTAACTTGTTTCAACAACTCATAATAATTTTATTTTCTACTATTACAAATGGTAATACTATGACTATCTCTTTACATATTTAAAATAACTGGTCTTTCTGCATATTTGTTGGAAAATTTTCTAGAAATTTATTTGCTGCCAAAATGGAAACTACCAAATAACTTTTTGAATATTGTACCAATTTATAGTTCTACAAACAGTGATTGGGACCATCTATATTTGTTCTTCATTGTTACCCACACAACATAATAGCAATTCCTTTTATACTACATGAAAAAATGTACTAGGTAAAGAATTGTATATTATTAGTTTTCTCCTTTATAAATGCCTGATTACTGATAAAATTAATTACCTGTTAATATATTTATTAGGCATTTTCTTCTTCCTTTTTTTAATTTTAGCCCTTTTTACTATTTTTATTTTCTTTATTCTAAGACCTCCATAAAAAAAAAAAAAAAAACTAATGTCTGAATGGGAGCTCTGGTAGCATAGTGTCTAAGGCACTTGACTGCTAACCAGAAAGCTGGTGGTTCAAACCCACCAGCCACTCCTTAGAAGGAAGATGAGGCAATCTACTTCCGTAGTGATACTGCCTTGGAAACCCAAGGAGGGGTCGCTATGAATTGGGTCCAACTCGATGGCACATAACAACAACAACAACGTTTGAACACATTCTTTTCATAATTTGAATTGTGTTGACCAAAAGAAGGAGATTCTGTTTAATTCCTATCTCCCTCACAATATAACCTTAACTGCTCTCATTTCCAAAATAAACCACTATCACCCTCCTGAGTTGTATCCTTTCAGACACTTGTTGTTAGGTGCTGTTGAGTCATCTCTGACTCATAGTAACACTATGCACAGCAGAACAAAATATCACCCATCCTGTGCCAGCTCCATGATCCTTGGTATATGTAAGCCCATTGCCACAGTCACTGTGTCAATCCATCTCGTTGAGGGCCTTTCCCTCTTTCATCAACCCTCCATCTTACCAAGCATGACATCCTTTTCCAGGGAATGGTCCCTTCTGATAACATGACAAAAGTAGGTGAGATGAAGTCTGGACATTCTCTCTTCCAAGGAGCATTCTGGCTGCACTTCCTCCAGGACAGATTTGTTAATTCTTTTAGCAGTCCACGGTACTTTCAGCATTCTTCACCAGCATCACAACTCAAAAGCATCAAATCTTCTTTGGTCTTCCTTATTCATTGTCCAGTCTCACATTTATATGAAGTGATTGAAAATATCATGGCTTGTGTCAGGCACACCTTAGTCCTCAAGGAGACATCTTTGCTTTTCAGCACTTGAAAGAGGTCCTTTGCAGCTAACCTGCCCAGTGCTATACATTATCTGATGTCCTGACTACTGCTTCCATTGGACTTAATTGTAGAGCAAAGCAATGTGAAGTCTTTAACAACTTCAATCTTTTCTCCATTTACCATGATGCTGCTTGTTGGTCCACTTGCAAGGAGTTTTGTTTTCTTTATATTTAGAAGTAATCCATACTGCAGACTGTATTCTTCAATCTTCATCAGTAAGTTCTTCAAGTCATCCTCACTTTCAGCAAGCAAAGTTGTGTCATCAGTGTATCACAGGATGTTCATGCTTCTTCCTCCAATTCTGATGTCACATTCTTCTTCATGTAGTCAAGCTTCTTGGATTATTTGCTCAGCATATAGATTGAGTAAGTATGGTGAAAGAATACAGCCCTAACACACTCCCTTCTTGACTTTAAACCATGCGGTGTTCCCTTGTTCTGTTAGAATGACAGCCTCCTGGTCTATGCACAGATTCCTCATGAGTACAATTAAGTGTTCTGGAATTCCCATTCTTGTCAATGTTATCCACAATTTGCTATGATCCACACAATCAAATGCTTTTTCATAGTCAATAAAACACAAGTAAACATCTTTCTGGTATTCTTTGCTTTCAGCCAAAATACATCTGACATCAACAGTGATATCTCTCATTCCATGTCTTCTTCTGAATCCATCTTATGTTTCTGGAAGTCCTCTGTCAATATGTTGCTGCAAGTGTTTTTGAATTATCTTCAGTACAATTTTACTTGCAGGCAATATTAATGATATTGTTCAATAATTTCCACATTCTGTGGGATCACTTCTCTTTGGAATGTGTACAAATATGTATCTCTTCCAGGCTGTTGGTCATGTAACTGTCTTCTAAATCTCTTGGCATTACCAAGTGAGTGCCTCCAGCAGGACATAATTTGTTGAAACATCTCAATGGATATTCCATCAATTACTGAAGCCGTATTCTTTGCTAATTCCTTCAGTGCATCTTCAACTTCTTCCTTCAATACCACTGGTTCTTGAACATATACCACCTCCTGAAATAGATGAAGATCTACCAGTTCTTTTCAGTACAGTGACTGTGTATTCTTTCCATCATCTTTTGATTCTTTCTGCATCATTCAATATTTTGCCAATAGAATCTTTCATTATTGCAACTCATGGCTTAAATATTTTCTTAAGTTTTTTCAGCTTAAGAAATGCCAAGTGTGTTCTTCCCTTTTGGTTATCTAACTCCAGGTCTTTGCACATTTCATTATAGCAATTGGCTTTGTCTTCTCAAGCTGCTCTTTGAATTCTTCTGTTCAGCTCTTTTTGCTCGTCATTTCTTCCATTTGCTTCAGCTACTCTCCTCTCAAGGGCAAGTCTCAGAGTCTCTTCTGACATTCATTTTGATATTTTCTTCCTTTCTTGTCTTTTTAATGACTTCTTGCTTTCTTCATGGATGACTTTCTTGATGTCATCTCACAATTCTTCTAGTTTTGGGTTGTTGGTATTCAATGCATCAAATCTGTTCTTCAGACGGTCTCTAAATTCAGAAGGCATATAATCAAGGTCTTATTTTGGCTCTAGTGGACTTGTTTAAATTGTCTTTAACTTCAAGTTGAACTTTCATATGAGCAGTTAATGGTCTGTTCCACAATCAGCTCCTGGCTTTATTTTGGCTGAAGATACTGAGATTTTCTATCACCTCTTGCCACAGATGTAGTCAATCTGATTC
>NW_006921633.1:5366880-5399985 GCF_000298275.1 Orycteropus afer afer | reverse complement strand
TGTCATTCCCAGCATAGCAGATCATATGGTTGTCTAATTCAAAGTGGCCAAAACTGATCCATTTCAGCTCACTAATTCCTAGGATATTAATCTTTATGTGTTCCATTTAATTTCTGACAACTTTCAATTTTCCTAGATTCATTCTTTGTACATTCTATGTTCCAATTATCAGTGGATGTTTGTAGCTGTTTCTCCTCAATTTGAGCTTTACTTTATCCATGTCATTAATGTTGGTTCTACTCTGATGAGGCAGTTCTTTCCCAGTTGTATTTGAGTGCCTTCTGACCTAAGGGGCTAGTAGTCTTCCTACACTGTATCAGACAATGTTTCTGGACTATTTATAAAGTTTCCTAGTAATGTATCAGATAGGGTTTTTCTGATATTCATAAATTTTTCTCTGGCCAATTATTTGAGAAGTGGATGGCCTCTTCCTAGTCTGTCTCAGTCTGTAAGGTTCTTTGAAACCTATGCACCATATGCAAACCTGCTGGCATTTGAAATACTGGTGGCACAGCCTCAAGCCACAGATTCTTATGTATTAATTTCTCTGCACATATTCATATAAGTGTATACACACTACACACACATAAATACAGTCCATAATGAAAGAATATTCTTGCACTGTTTTGCAACTAACCTGTTTGTATAACTTCACTTTAATTTAATGGCTCCATGTAAAATTTAGTATTGCTTGACAAATAACTTTTTAACTAACATTTAAATTGTTCTTAGTTTTTCACTACTATGAAAAATGATAAAGAGTGCTAATGGTATAGTGGCTAAAAGATTTTGCTGCTAACCAAAAAGGTCAGTGTTTCAACCCATCAGCCGCTCTGCTGGAGAAAAATGAGGCCGTCTGCTTCCATAAACATTAACAGCATTGGGAATCCTGAAGGGCATTCCTACTCTGTCATAAAGGGTAACTCTGAGTCAGAATTAACTCCCTGGAAGTAGGTTTGGGTAGTTTTTTTTTTTTTTTTTAAATGAGCAATGATAGAATAATAATTTGATGTTATGTTAATGTGCAGATATGCAAGTGCTTCTGAAGAATAGAATCCTGGCAATATAATTGCTTATCAAAGACTTTCAAATTTTAAAATTACATCCTCTGTGGGTAATGATAACTTCATTTATTCTTTTTAAAAAGTTATGATTTTACTTAATTTTTGTAATAAAATACTGGCTAGAATATCCAGTATAGTATGTAATAAAAAAAAATTGTGCTATTGGGCAGAAGGAAGGTTGAGCAATCTACTTCCATACTGATACCACCTCAGAAACCCAAGGAGGTGTCATTATGAGTCAGGGCTGACTCAACAGCACATAACAACAAAAACAACATTGGGCATCTTGATTGTTCATCCCTGACTTAAATTGAATATTATCATTTTCTATTTAGAATAAATTGTCATGTTTCTATATTTTTTATAGTTTTAGAAAACCTCATTATTTGCCTAAGTTCCCTTGAAATTTTGTCTTCAGTTATACCCACTGCCATTAAGTTAATCTAACTCATACAGACCCTATACTAAAGAGCAGACCCTATAGTAAAGAGCAGTGTTTCCAAGGTTGTAAATCTTTAGGAAAGCAGACTGCCTCATCTTTCTCCCATGGAGTGGCTGGTAGGTTCAAAGCACTAACCTTTTGGTTAGCAAGTTAATATTTAATATATGAGGGTTTATTTTTTTTTTATTTTTTATTTTTGCAGCTCTTTAGATGATCACATGGCTTTATTTTTTGCTTTGCTAATGTAAAACTGTACTTGATCTCAGATAAATTCAACTTGGTCTGGATATCATGCATATGGTGCTAATTTTTGTATGTGATTATCCGTCCATTTTCAGGCATGAAACTCAAGTGCAACTTTACTTTGTCTTACTGCAACCACTAGTTTTGGTACAAATATTTTACTTTGGTTGTTGTTGTTGTTAGGTGCCAAGGAGTCACCTCAGATTCATAATGACCCTATGTTCAACAGAACAAAACACTGTCCAGTCCTGCACCAGCCTCACAATCCTTACTATACTTGAGCCCATTTGTGTCTATACTTGAGCATTTGTGTCAATCATCTCATTGAGGGTTTTCCCTTCTTTTGTGACCCTCTACTTTACCAAGCATAATATTCTTCTCCAGGGAATGATCCCTTCTGACAACATGACCAAAATAGGTGAGATGAAATCTAGCCATTCTTGCTTCCAAGGAGCAATCTGGCTGTACTTCTTCCAAGAGAGATTTGTTCTTTCTGCTGGCAGTCCATGGCACATCCAGTATTCTTTGCCAACACCACAACTCAAAAGTATGGACTCTTCTGTCTTCCTTATTCATTGTCCTGCTTTCACATGCACATGATATATTAAAAATACCGTGGTTGAGGTTAGACACACCTTAGTCTTCAAAGTGACATCTTTGCTTTTTTGCAGCAGATTTGCCCAGTGCAATACGACATCTGATTTCTTAACTACTGCTTCCAGTGTGTTGATTGTGGATTCAAGTACTATGAAATCTGTGAAAACATCAATCTTTTCTTCATTTATCATCATGCTGCTTATTGATCTAGCTGTGAGGATTTTTATTTTCTTTATGTTGACATGTGTTCATACTGCATACTGTAGTCGTTAATCTTCATTATTAAGTGCTTCAAGTCATCTTCACTTTCAGCAAGGAAGTCATCTGCATATTGCAGGTTGTTAATGAGTCTTCCTTCAATCCTGATACCATATTCTTCTTCATATCTTCCAGATTCTCTGATTATTTGCTCAGCATACAGATAGAATAAGGATGGTGAAAGGATATAACCTTGATGCACACCCTTCTTGATTTAAAACTAAGTTGTCTGTTCAAAAAACTGCCTCTTAGTCTATATACAGGTTCTTCTTGAGCGCAAGTAAGTTTTCTGGAATTCCCATTCCTCTCAGTGTTATCCATAATTAGTTATGATGCACACAGGTGAAAGCTTTTGCACAGTCAATAAAATACAAGTAAATATCTTTTTGGTATTCTTTGTTTTCAACCAAGATCCATCTGACAACAGCAATGATATCCCTTGTTCCACATCCTCTTTGAATCCAGCTTCCATTTCTGGAATTTCCCTGTCAATAGACTATTGCAACCATTTTTAAATTATTTTCAGCAAAATTTTACTTGCATGTAATATGAAATATATTGTTCTATAATTTCCACATTCTGTTGGATAACCTTTCTTTGGAATGGGTACAAATATGGATCCCGTCCAGTCAGTTGGACAGGTAGCTGTCTTCCAAATTTCTTGGTATAGATGAGTAAGTACCTCCAGCATGGCATCTGCTTGTTTAAACATCTCAATGGCTATTCTTTCGATTCCTGGAGCCTTATTTTTCACCAATTCCTTCAGTGCAACTTTGACTTCTTCCTTCAATACCATTGGTTCTTGATCATATGCCACCTCCTGAAATAGTTGAACATTGACCAATTCATTTTTGTGCAGTGACTGTGTATTCTTTCCATCTTCTTTTGATATTTCCTGCATCATTCTAAATTTTGCCAATAGATTCCTTCAATACTGCAACTCAAAACTTGATTTTTTTTTTTCTTCAGTTATTTCAGGTTGAGAAATGATCATCATGTTCTTCTCTTTTGGTTTCCTAACTTCAGGTCTTTGCACATTTCACAATAATCAACTTTGTCTTCTTGAACTGCTCTTTGAAATCCTCTATTCAGCTCTTTTATCTTGTCATTTCTTCCATTTGCTTTAGCTACTCTCCATGCAAGAGCAAATTTCAGACTTTCTCCTGATGTACATTTTGATTTTTTTTCCTTTCTTTTTTTTTAGTGACCTTTTGCTTTCTTCATATATGATATTCTTGATGTCATCCCATAATTTGTTTGGTGTTCAGTGAGTTTGGTGTTATGAAAAGTTCAAATCTTTTCTTCAGCAGGTCTCTAAATTCAGATGGCATATAATCAAGGTTATATTTGACTCTTGTGGGCTTTTTTTAATTTTCTTCAGCTTCAACTTGTACTTGCATATGAGCAATTGATGATCTGTTCCACAGTCAGCTCCTGGCCTTGTTTTGGCTGAAGATATTGAACTTTTCCATCACCTCTTTCCACAGATGTAGTCCATCTGTGTATTCCATCTAGTGAGGTACACATGTATAGGTGCCATTTATGTTAATGGAAAAAGTATTTTTGCAATGAGTAAGTTGTTGGTCTTGCAAAATTCTATCATTCAATCTTTGGTATCATTACTATCACCAGGGCCATATTTTCCAATTACTAGTGATTCTTTTTTGTTTCCAACTTTTGCATTCCAACCACCAGTTACAATCAATACATTTTGAGTGTGTGATCAATTCCAGACTGAAGTTGGTAAAAACTTCAATTTACTCTTTTTTGGTTTTACTTGTTAGTGCATAAATTTGAATAATAGTAGTATTTACTGGTCTGCCTTGCATGCATGTGGATATTATCCTTTCACTAATAGTATTTCACAATTGTATTTCAAGATAGTTCTTGAAACGTTTTTTGTGATGAATGCCACATCATTCCTCTTCAATTTGTCATTCCCAACAAAGTAGATCATATGATTTTCTGAACAAAATGGCCAAACCAGTCTATTGCAGCTCACTAATGCCTAGGATATTCATCTTTATGAATATCATTTCATTTTGATAACTTCTAATTTTCCTATATTCACACTTCTTACATTCCATATTCTAATTATTAATGGATGTTTGCAGTTGTTTCTTCCCATTTTGAGTCATACTACATCAGCAACTGGAGGTCCCAAAAGCTTTACTCCATCCATGTCATTAAGGTCGATTCTACTTTCAGGAGGCAGCATCCTTCCCCAGTCGTATTTTGAGTGTCTTCTTATCTAAGTAGGTCATCTTCTGGCACTATATCAGACAGTGTTTCACTGCTATTCATAAAGTTTTCCATCAGTGTATCAGACAGTGCTTCACTGCTATTCACAAAGTTGTCACTGGTCATTTCTTGGATAACTGGATGGCTCCTTCCTTATTCCAAGTCTGTCTTAGTCTGGAAGACCCACTGAATCCTGTCCACCATGGGTGACCCTGCTTGTATATGAAATCCTGGTGACATAGTCTCCAACTTCTCAGTAACATATAAGTCACAACAGTAGAACCAACTGAGACATGAGTGGTGGATTTTGCCCATAGAAACCTTCAACTTGCAACTTGAGGCTTGAATTTTTTCTTCACTTCTTTAAGCTTGAGAAATGCTGAGTGTGTTCTTTTCTTTTGATTCTCCAAATCCAGATCTTTGCACATTTCATTATAATGCATTATTTTGTCTTCTCAAGCTGCCCTTTCAAATCTCTGGTTTAGCATTTTTACTTCATCATATCCTGCATTCACTTTAGCTATTCTTGTTTGAAGAATAAGTTCTTTACTCTCTTGATATCCATTTGGTCTTCTTTTCCTGTCTTTTTAATGATCTTTTTTTTTTTTTTTTTCACATATGATATCCTTGATGTCATATCACAACCATCTGGTTTTCAGTCACTGGTATTCAGTGCACCAAATCTATTTTTCAAATGATCTCTAAATGCAGGTGGGATATAATGAAGGTTATATATTGACTCTCATGGCTTTTTTAAATTTTCTTCAGCTTCAACTTAAACTTGCATAGGAACAATTGATAGTCTGTTCCACTGTCATTCCCTGGCCTTGTTCTTATTGCTAATATTGAGCTTCTTCATCACCTTTTTCCACAGATGTAGTCTATTTGATTCCTGTGTGTTCCATCTGGTGAATTCCACATGTATAGTTGCTGTTTGTACTATTGAAAAAAAAGTATTGCAATGAATAAGCCATTGGTTGCATAAAATTCTATTGTATCGTCTCTAGTGTCGTTTCTATCACCAAGGCCTTATTGGCCAACTACTAATGTTTCTTTTTTTGTTTCCAACTTTTGTATTCCAATTATTGGCCATTATCAATATATTTTGATTGCATGTATAGTCAATTTCAGACTACAGAAATTGGTAAAAATCTTCAATTTCTTCATCTTTGGCCTTAATGGTTGGTACATACATTTGAATAACAGTAGTATTAGCTGCTCTTCATAGTAGGTATAGGGATGTTATGCTATCACTGACAGCATTGTATATTAGAATAGATCTTGAATTGTTCTTTTTGATGGTGAATATGAAGCCATTCCACTTCAACTTGTCATTACCAGTAGAGTAGACCATATGATTGTTGGATTCAAAATGGCCATTACCAGTCCATCCCAGCTTACTAATGTCTAGGATATTTATTTCTATGTACAACATTTCACTCTTTCGACAACTTCCAATTTTCCTTGATTCATACTCTTTACATTCCACATTCTTATTTTTAATGGATGTTTGCAGCTGTTTCTTGAGTCATGTCACATCATCAAATGAAGGTTCCAAAAGATTTACTCCACCCGTGTCAGTAAAGTCAACTCCATTTTGAGAAGGCAGCTCTTCCTCAGTGGTATTTTGAGTGCCTTCCAACCTGAGCAACTCATCTTCTGGCACTGTATCAGACAACGTTTCCCTGGTATTCATAATATTTTCAGTGGCCCATTTTTTCAGAACTGGACTTGGCCATGTCCTCCTTCCTAGTCTTATTTAGTCTAGGAAGTCCTCTGAAAGCTGTTCACCATTGGTGACCCTGCTAGTACTTAAAATACTGATGGCACAGCTTCTAGCATCACAGCAACACACAAGACACCACAGTATGACAAACTGATAGATGAATGATGCAGGAAAATAAGTGAGTGTTATGAAAATACAGATTCTGATTTTATAGGTCTGTGATGGAGTCTGAGATTCTCTGTTTCTAACCACTTGCAGGATGATGTTGATGTTGCTGATCCATGGCCCACTTTAAGTACTAAGTTCCTTCAGTAATCATAGTCTGGATGATATAATTTATCCTTATTATTATTATTTTTTTTGGTGTTGGCAGTGCCTTCAAGTTGTTTTCTACTCATAGTGAGTCCATATAACAGACTAAAATTACCCATAAGGTTTTCCAGTCTGTAATCTCTATAGGAGTGGATTGACAGGTCTTTTTCCCACTGAGTAGCTGGTAGCTTCAAAACGCCAGCCTTTTGGCTTGAGGCCAAGAGCTTAATAATTTTTACCACCTGGATTTGCTAATAATTTTTACCTATAATTTAATTTTATTAAAAATATCTGCAAAGAGATAGCAAATTATTTTAATTTGAAACCTATAAAAAATCCCTTTAAAATATTCCTGTGGCAACTATATTATTGTTATTATGTAATACCTGTGCAGTAAAGTTTTTGGTCATTTTGAAAAATATCTACAAATTTATAGACTTATATATATAGTTTTTCATTTAACCAATTATTAGTCAAACATTACATGAAGTTCTAGGGGTAGAGTAACAAGGTAACAGGTAAGGCCCTTGCACTTATTTAATAGTCTGCAACTTAGACTCAAGGAAGTAAGTGGATTACCAAATGCTTTTTTTATTGCACTAGTAACTCAAATATTACACACCATGCAAAAAATACATTAAAACAGACATGTGCTTCTTGATTTCCTCAAGGCATAATTAGCTTCCTTATAAACACCTTACTAATAAAAGAAGTGGAGTTCTGGTGACACAGTGCCTAAGGCATTTGACTGTTAAACAGAAAGTTGGTGGTTCAAACCCACCAGTCACTCCTTGGAAGGAAGATTGAGCAATCTACTTCTGTAGAAATACTGCCTCAGAAACCCAAGGAGAGGTCACTGTGAGTTGAATCAACTCGACATCAGTGAGTGAGTAAGTGAATAGAAGAAGCAGGTCAATTTGAAGTTTAGGAAGATAATAAGTTAACGGTCAAAATGAAGAAGATAAGAACAGGAGTAAAACACTTAAAATTATTATAAATTGATGAATAATTTATTTAAATTTGATGTAATAGTTATGCTTATTAAATATGTCAATAATGAGGAAAATCAAATAAACTAAAACAAGCTCTTTTTAAAGGCTATAAGGAGAAATGGTTAAGAACCCAATTCAACTGAGTTTCGTTTTTAAAATGTTTCTTTTAGAAATGAATTCTAAATCATGTTATTATTAAAACTGTGATAAGTAAGAGAATATGCAAACAAAATGAGCAAGAAAATGTTAGTTGCTTGGTGTCAAGGTGCTTACAATTCATGTTGTTGTTGTTATGTGCTGTTGAGTCGGACCAGATTCATAGCGAACCCTCCTTGGATTTCCAAGGCAGTACCACTATGGAAATAGATTGCCCCATCTTCCTTCCAAGGAGTGGCTGGTGGGTTTGAACCACCAGCCTTCTGGTTCGCAGTCAAGTGCCTTAGGCACTATGCTAGTGACTTCATATATAAAAGAATGAAATGTTTCTTGGTACTGTGCCATCTTCATGACTCATAGTAAAAAAATGCATCTTAGAGTTTTGTAAATATAAGTTAGGCAATTTTCTTATAATACTTTTATTGTGATTTGGATGAAATTTCACAGAGCAAATTTGTTTTCCATTCAAGAATTCATACACATTTAATTTTGTGAAATTGAATCTAATCCCCACAATGTAACAGCACTCTTCCCACTTCCTCCTTATGCTTACCATTTCCACTCATACTTCTTTCCTATCCCTTCTTGTCTTCTGTGCTTTATCATTGGGTAAGTTCTTTCCTTTAGATCTGGTATGGTTACTTATTCTAAGAAGTGTGTACCTCCTTGGCCCTGTTGCTTATGTTATAGGCCTGTCTATTGTTTGGCTGAAAGTTGGGGGTGCATTCAGTTCCGTGCTTGAAGGAAGTCTAAGGGTCAGAGTCTTGGGGATTTCATCAGTCTTTATCAGACCAGTTAGCCTGGTCTTTGTTTATGATTTTAAGTTTTGATCACATGTTTCTCCTACTCTGTCCAGGATTTTCTATTGTTATGTCTCTCAGAGCGATCAGTAGTGGTAGCTGGGTCATGGAGACTGGGGTTCGTGTGTTCCATTAGTCCTTTCAATTAATTTTTTCTTGCATCCTTTATTTTCATCACTCTCCTTTTTGCCAGACAGGGAGAGACCAATAGTTGCACCTTAGATGACTGCTCACAAGCTTTTAAGACCCCAGTCACTTCTCACCAAAGCATGATGTACAATATTGTCTTTGTGGAGTATATTATGCCAACTGAATTGAGGGTGCCCTGCGACCATGGTCTTGTGGTCCTATACCCAGCAACACAGTCCCTCAAGGTATTTGCTTCTAAGAAGTTTATATAAACATGTCTCTGTATACTGTACTTACTTCATGGATATATTTGCAACATATATAAATATACAGGTAGAGATATCCTTTGTCAAACTTATATATTATATATTTGTGGATGTAGTCTCATTTGTCTTCCCACTCCTTTTCAGCTTGTGTCTATCTATTTATCCACTTGTAGATTATTGTTATTACTATTATTGAAGGATTGTGTATATAATAATATTTAGCTTTGTTGCCTTTCACTCTTGTGCTCCTCTCAGTATCTTCTTTTGCCTTCATTATTTTGTGCTGATCTTCTACTTACTGTATATTGCCTTTTCCTTCAATCAAGTTGAGTTCTGGTGGTGCAGTGGTTAAGGCATCGACTGCTAATCAAAAGATCCTCAGTTCAAACACACCAGTTTCTTCATGGGAGAATGATGAGGTAGACTGCTTCTGCAAAGATTTACAGCCTTGGAAACCCTATAGGATGGTTCTATTCTATCTTACAGGGTTATATGAGTTGAAATTGAACTGATGGTAGTGGATTGGTTGAGTTCACCCAAGTTAATACATGTCTACTCTCTGGTTATTTATTTTAGAGTAATGATCCCATACAATATTTGTCTTTTTGCAATTGATTAATTTCACTCAGAATAACACTCTCTAGATTCATCCATGGTATGAAGTACTTTGTAGATTCATCATTATTCTTTAATCTTGCATATTATTCTATCGTATGTGTACCATAGCTTGTTTATACATTCATTCATCCATTGATGGGCACTTAGGTTGCTTCCATGATTTTACTATTGTGAATAATGCTGCTATGAAAATCGTTGTGCTTGTATCTATTCAATTTGTGGCTCCTATTCCTCTAGAACATATCCTTAGTAGCAGGACTGAGAGATCATACAATATTTTGATTTCCATTTTGTTTTAATTGTGATTTTTTAAGAATCAAAATTTTTAAGGAAGCATCATACCATTTTCTATAGTGGTTGCACCATTTTACAGTCCCATCAGCAGTATATAATGGTTCCAATTTCTCCATACTCTTTCCATCATTTGTCATTTTCTGTTAGTTTGAAATTTGCTATAAAAGCTGCAGTGGGATATGAAAAAAACTATATCACCAAATTTATAGGAAAAGAAAGAGACCCTGGATAAGCAAAGTACCACTAAAGAAGAACAAAGTAGAGCCCTCACAATTACTGATCTCAAAACCTACTATACACCCATGGTAGTCAAAAATGTTTATTATTGGCACAATGACAGACACATAGACCAAAGTAACAGATACTAATGGTATCTCATTTTTGTTTTGATTTGCATCTCTCTAATGGCTAATGACTGTGATCACTTTTTCATGTGTGTGTTGGTCACCTGAATATGTTCTTTGGAAAGTCTTCTGTGCAGTTTTTAATATTGTTGCTTGTCTTTTTCTTGGTGAGGTGCTGAAGTTAGAGAACTTTGTAGAAAAGTTAGAAAAAATTGTAGAAACAAATTTTAGAGATTAATCTTTTTTCTGATATTTCATTGTCAGTAGTTTTTTCCCAGTGTGCACATTCACTTTCTAATCTTTTAGTGAATTTTTTGATGCATATAAATGTTTAATTTTTAGAAAGTCACAGTCATCTAATTTTTCTTTCTTTTGATGTTTGTGCATTTTTAGTTATGTTTGATAGTGTATTGATTCCATTGTTGTTATTGTTAAGTGCTGCTGAGTAGGTATCAACTCAGACCTTATGTCCAACACAACGAAACACTGCCCACACCCTCACCATCTTCACAATTATTGAGATTATTGAGCCCATCATTGTAGCCATTGTGTCAATGATGATCTTTCTGGTTGTAGCTTTTACATTTAGATCTTTAATATCTCGAGTTACTTTTTTTGGATGGTGAATGATATGGATCCCATTTCATTTTCATTTAACTTGTTGAAGAAATTATTTCTTCTCTGTTTAATGGGTTTCAGTCCTTTGTAAAATATAACCTGTCCATAAGTGGATGGATTTACTTCTGGGTTCTCAATTCTGTTCCATTGGTCTATGTGTCTGTCATTGTGCCAATAATAAACTATTTGACTACCATGGCTGTAGAGTAGGTTTTGAGATCAGAAAGTGTGAGGCCTTCTACTCTGTTCTTCTTTAGTAGTACTTTGCTTATCCAGGGTCTCTTTCTTTTCCTATAAGGTTGGTGATTAGTTTTTCCTTATCTCTAAAGAGTAATGGAATCTGGATCAGGATTGTATCACATCTGTATATTGATTTGGGGGAGCTCTGGGAGCATAGTGCCTAAAGCACTTGACTGCTAACCAGAAGGATGGTGGTTCAAACCCACCACCCACTCCTTGGAAGGAATATTGAGCAATCTACATTCATAGTGATACTGCCTCAGAAACCCAAGGAGGGGTCTCTATGAGTTGGGTCCAACTCGATGGCACATAACAGCAACAACATATTGGTTTGGGTAGTGTTGATATTTTCACAAGGTAGAGTCTTTCCATCCATGAGCATGGTATATACTTCTGTTCATGTAGGTCTCTTTTGATTTGTTATAGTAGTGTTTTGTAGTTTTCTTTGTATAGGTCTTTAGTATCTGCTTGAACAATTTCTCTCAGAAAGATCAGCACAAAGCCAGTCGCCATGAGGCAGAGGTTAAAGATGTCTCAAATGTCCAAACTACTGTACCACTCCATCATTTCAGAAATTAACTCCTCCTCCTCCTCACAGTAATTTCCGCAGTCTTAGGATTCTGTATTTCACTGTAATGCCTCACATAACTCACAGACACCCAAGGGTTTGTCTCACATAGTAGTGGTGGAGGCTGGCAGGCTGGTGAATTCCAGGTCTGTGAGTAGATCTGGAGGATCCTTCCAATTCTCGGGGTTTGATGAACCTCAATCAGCAGATCATATGACAGATACTGTCCCAAATCCAGGGGTAAGATGAGCATGAGCCAAGACACAAAACCAGAGCAAAAGGTGAACGAATCTTCCCAGGAGATTCATAGGTGTACCCACAAAGAAGCTAAGGTTGGATATTTGAATTATACCCTCCAGCAAGGCAGGACTCAAGATACTTTCCACCTGTATTGCTCCAATAGAAATAACCTAAATGGATGGCTTTAACAGTCAGCAGCTCAAGGCAAATCTCATCACAGTGTTGATTGCCAGTCATTATAGGGAATAACTACTACCATCTGCCCAGCCAAGTTGATACCTGATCTTAACTATGACATCAACCCCAAACAGGCATAGATAATGAGATTTACAATACATCACAGAATGGAGGACAATGGCTAGAAGGGCCACATCAAGGAATTCACTGCAGTATCTCTGATTAAATTTATTCTTACGTACATAAGCTTTAGAGTGGTTATTGTAGATGGTATTGTTTTCCTGATTTCCTATTCAGACTTATCTGTTAGTATAAAGGAAGCCAACTGACTTTTGCATGTTGATTGTGTATATTGCCACTTTGCTTAATCCTCTATTAGTTTCAGTAATTTTATTTGAGTGTCTGGGATTTTCTATATATTGTGTTGTCAGGTGGTGTTGAGTTGACTCCAACTCATAAGCAATCCTACATACAACAGAATGAAACACTGCCCAGTCTTGCACTACCCTCACAGTCTATATATAAGATGATATTATCTGTAAATAGTGATAGTTTTACTTATTCTTTGCCAATTTGGATGTCTTTTATGTCTGTTTTTGTTATACTGCTCTGCCTAGGACTTCAAATACAGTATTGAATAGGAGTGGTAATAAAGGACATTCCTGTCTGTTTCCTTGCACAAGGGGAATGTTGTTAGTCTCTCTCCATTGATACAAATGTTAATTGTTTGTTTTGTATTTATAGCCTTAATTATGTTGATGAATTTCTCTTCTATTCCTATTTTCTTGAGCATTTTTATCAACAATAGGTGTCAGATTTTGCCAAATGTGTTTTCTGCATCAATTGCCATGATTCTTTTCGTTTGTTTAATTTATGAGGTGGATCACATTGATTGGCTGTTTTTCTAATGTTGAACCATCCTTGCATCCTTATATGAATTCCACTAGGTCATGATTTTTTTTTTTGTTTTCTGTTTCTGTTTTTGTTATTGTTGTTTGTTTTGTCATTGGTTTCTATTGGCTAGGATTTCATTGAGAAATTGAGAACTTTTACAACTTGTTCATGAGAGACATTGGTCTATAGCTTCATTTTTCAGTGGTGTGTTTACCTGCTTTGGTTTCAGGGCTATGCTTGATTCATAGTTTAAGTTCAGGAGTATTCCATCCTTTCTTATGTTCTGAATTTGTTTGAGTAGAATTGCTGTCAGTGATTCTCTGAATGTTGGGTAAAATTCTTCAGTGAAGCAATCTGGGCCAGGACTTTTTTTTTGTTGAGATTTTTATTTATTTATTTTTAAAGACATGTTCAATTTTTTCTTTTGTGATGGATCTGTTCAAGTTTTCTATGTCAAATTGTGTCAGTATTGGTAGGTAATGTGCTTCTAGAAATTTGTTCTTTTCTTCTAGGCTTTCAAATTTGTTGGAGAACAATTCTTTAACATTCTGCTATTATCTTTTTTTTAATTATTATTTCAGTAGATTCTGTTATGACATTGCCTATTTCATTTCTTATTCATATTATTTGCATTTTCTTCTTTTCCTTTGGTAAATTTGCCAGTGGTTTGTCAACTTTATTAATCTTTTCAAAGAACCAACTTCTAATCTTGTAGATTCTTTCTATTGTTTTTCTGATTTTTTTCTTTCTGCTCAAGTCTTTAATATTTCTTTTCTTTTGGTAACTGTAGGTTTTTTTTTTTTTGCCATTATTTTTCTAATTATTGGGGATATTACAGTGTTAATGTTGTTTTTTTCTTCTTCTTTTGATGTGTGTGTTTATTGGTATAAATTGCCCTCTGAACACTGCTTTTGCTTTGCCCCCAAGGTTTAGGTATGCTTTGTTTTCATTCAAAAGATTTTTTTATGTCTTCTACTACCCAACAGGTTTTAAGCAGAGTGTTATTCATTTTACATGTATTTGATTATTTTTTTTTCTTCATCTTCTTGTTGTTGATTTCTAATATATGATCTGAAAGGTGTTTTGTAGTATTTCATTTTTTTAAGTTTATTGAGGGTTATTTTGTGGTCTTATATATGTTATATTTTGCAAAATGTTCCACGTACATTGAGAGAAAAAAAATGTATAGTACTCTTTTTGAGTGGAATGCTCCGTATACTTCAGTGAGATCTGGTTGGTTGATTTTGCTGTTTAGATGTGTATATCTTTTGAGTTTCCAGTTTTTCTATCCTTCATCAAAAGTCATATATTAAAGTCCCCTACTATTACTGTGTCAGGGTTTTATCATTTCATCATACTTATTAAATATGTATGCTGAGCAAATAATCTGAGAAATGATTATATGAAGAAGAATGCAGCATCAGGATTGGAAGAAGACACATTAACAACCTGTGATATGCACATGACACAACCTTGTTTGCCAAAAGTGAAGATGACTTGAAGCACCTACTGATGAAGACTAAAGACTGCAGTCTGCAATATGGATTATACCTCAACATAAAGAAAACAAAAATCCTCACAACTGGACCAATAAGCATCATGATAAATGGAGAAAAGATTGAATTGTCAAACGTTTCATATTACTTGGATCAACAATCAGCACCAATGGAAACAGCAGTCAAGAAATCAGAGGATGTATTGCACTGGGCAAATATGCTGCAAAAGACTTCTTTAAAGTGCTGAAGAGCAAAAATGACTTGAAGACTGAGGAAAGCCTAACCCAAGCCATGGTATTTTCATTTGCCTCATATGTGAAAGTTGGACAATAAATAAGGAAGCCCAAAGAAGTGTTAATGTTTTTGAGTTGTGGTGTAGGCAAAGAATACTGAAAATACCATGGACTGTTAAAAGAATGAACAAATCTGTCCTGGAGGAAGTGCAGCTGGAATGCTCTTTGGAAAGGAGAATGGCCAGAATTCACCTCACCTATTTTGGTCATGTTGTCAGAAGGGACCATTCCCTGGAGAAGGATATCATGCTTAGTAAAGTGGAGGGTCAGCAAAAAAGGGGAAGGTCCTCAATGAGATGGATTGACACAGTGGCTACAAAAATGTGTTCAGGTGTAGCAAGAATTATGAGGCTGGTGCAGGACCAAGCAGTGTTATGTTCTGCTGTACACAGTGTCTATGTGAGACAGAGCCCACTGGATGGGCACCTAACAACAACAAAAACAACAACTATTGAAATGTTGTCTATTTCTCTTTTCAGTTCTATTGATGTTTGATTTATGTATTTGGGGCACTTTCGTTGGGTGTGTAGATATATATATGGTTATGTGCTTTTGTTGATTTTTACCTTTCAAACATTATATATTGTCCTACCTTGTTTATTTTTCTTATTTTTGCCTTAAAATCTATTTTATCAGAAATTAATATTGCCATGCCTCCTGGTTTTTGTGTGTCATTTGTTTAATATATATTCTTCTGTCCTTTTGATTTTTTAGCTCATCTTTATCTTTGTGTCTAAGGTATGTCTCTTGAAAAAAGCAAATTGGTAGTCATGTTTTCTTATCCATTCTGCTGTTCTTTGTTTCTAGACTGAAGAATTTAATACATTTACATTCGGTACTTATAAAGATATGAATTTACTACTGTCATTTAGCTGTGTATTTTTCTTTCTTTTTTGTGAAGTTGGTTGTTTCTTCATGCATATATTTTTGTATGCTGAAATAAGTTAATTTACATATTTCTTGTCATTTCCCTCATTGCTATTGTTTTAGTGCTTACTGAGTCTTGATTATTTTTTTCTTTTTTATTTTGCTGAGGTTTATTAATTTTCTTTGTTCTTACCCTGCAATTTATTATTAATTTTCCAAGTTTAAAACAGTCTATTCTATCAGTGTGTAAGGCATTTGACTGCTAACCAGAAATCTGGTGGTTCAAACCTACCAGCCACTCTTCAGAAAGAAGAATGGGGAATCTATTTCTGTAGTGATACTGCTTCTGAAACCCAAGGAGGGGTTGCTGTGAGTCAGATCTGACTCTATGGCAGTGAGTTTGGTTTTTGGTTTGGTTATTCAATCTTAATGTCATCTTGACTTCTTCTCCATTTGAAAAATTCTGAAACTACCCCTCTTTCTGCTTTTTAGTTATCATTTACAAACTGGCATGTCTGGTTCCGTATTTTCAATCTTATAGGCTTATTTTATTTTTGATATTTTAATATCTGAGTTGATTTCCAGATGATGTTGTCTCTTCACTTATTTTCTGTTTATCTCAACAGTTTTGAAGGACAATTCCCCTGGATATATAATTCTGCTTGCAATATTTTTTTAGTGTTTTACATATGTCATCCCATTGCCTTCTTGCTTATATGGTTTCAACCAAGTAATCAGAGTTTAGTCTTATTTCTTCTCCTTTTATAGGTAACTTTTCCTTTTCCTAAGTTGCTTTCAAGATTCTTTTTTTGTCTTTGGTTTTGGAAAGTTTGATTATAATGTGTCTTTGTGATTTTTCTTTCAGAGTTCATCCTATTTGGGGCTCATTGAGCTTCTCTAATGCATATCTTCTTGTCTTTCATGATATTGGGGAAATTTTCTTCCAACAAATGTTTGACTTTTTTTTTTTTTTTTTTTGTCTATTCCTGTTCTGGAATTCTGATCACAAAAAAAAATTATTTCTCTTGATGGTGTTCCACATAATACTTAATTTTTATTTATTTATTTTTTCAATCATTTTCCTGATTGTTCCTCTAGCAGATTACTATTAAGAGATTTGTCTTCAATTACACTAAATTCTGCCTTACAATGATGTAATTCTACTGCTTTGTCATTCCAAAGCATTATCTAGTTCTAAAAATTCAGTATTAATCTTCTGGAATTCTCTCTGTGCTATTTCTTTTTCTAGTTATCCATTTATTTTGTCAATTTGTTTCTGTAGTTTTTTTTTTTTTTTTTAACTGTTCTAGAGTTTTGTCTATGTTTCTTTTGTGGTTTCTTTTATCTTCTTCTCAATTCATTAAAGGAACCTAAATATAATTCTTTTGGTTCCTTATCAGGTAAGTGCAATACAATTTCTTTCTTCAGAATATTTTCTGGTCCTGTATTTGATCTCTGATTGAGCTATCATATGTTGCTTTTTTATGAGATTTAAATTGTCTATAGTCTTTGAGACATTGTGGTGATATATTTATTTATAGATTGCATTTATTTGCTTCATAGTATTTTTCATTTTGTTTTATGTATCATTTTATTTTAATATTTCTGGGCAACAAGATGGATGAGCTACTATAGCCACTACTTCCATAGCACTGGGACACTCACCATCTGTCTTCAGGTAGATTTGGTAGCCGGTGGGAGTGTAGGTGGGAGTCTTTGATCTCTGTTCATGTAGTGCAGCTGAGGTTAGGTTAGGAGCCTATCAGATGCTATCTATCATTGATCTAGTGTTGCTGGAGCTGGTGTGGTACTCGCCGTGTGGGTAGATTGGATAGTGTGGGAAGTAAAGTTGCTAATGTTCTCTGGCTTCTGAGTGCTGGGGAATAAAAAGAAATAATACAGAAAAATGGGGGTTGAGGTAAGAGGAAGAGAAGAAAATAATCAAGTATAGAAAGAGGGATGGTCTATGGAGAAAGAAAACAGAGGAGAGAAGAAACAAAAGTGACACAGTGCTGGTAAAAAAAAAAAAAAAAAACACTAGCCACAAAATACTGCTATGGTGGGAAAGTGATGCTCACTCCATGGGAGCATGCATCACCGATGAGAAGGGGTAAGGATCACTATTGAATGTGGAGGTGGCAGAAGTTAGAGCATTCTCTCCACAAGATAAAAAAAAAAAAAAAAAAACAGGAAAAAGAAAGATGAGGGGAAGAAGAAGAATGTGGGGGAAGACTGGAGGATGAGGGAAGAACCAAAAATAAAGAAAAGGACAAAGAAGAAAAAGAAAAAAGAAAAGTGGTACAGTACTGGCAAAAGGATTAGCTGGTAAAAATGACTATAGCAGGAACATGCACTTACTATGTGGGAGTGCACACTGCTGTGGATGCTGCTGACCACAGAATAGGTGGGGAGTGGGAACCTGCTGCAAGAGATCAAAAAGAAAAAGAAAAAAGGTGGGGAAGAAAAAGTAAAGAAAGAAAACAAGAACTGAGGAAAAGGGAACAAAAGAATAAAGAGGGGGGAGAAAAAAGTAGCACAGTACTGGTGAAAGTGCTTGCTCTCACACAATACTGTGGCAGGAATGAAACTCTCTTCTGTGGGAACACTAACTGCCAACTCTGTAGGGGTAGGGTTGGGCACATCTGACCACAGAACTAGCTGATCATGGGCCATCTGCTCCATAAAATAAGTAAATAAACACACACACACATACACACATATATATGTACATATATATGTATGTGTATATATGCATATATACACATATATATTTTTATATATTTAAATTTTAAAATATATAAATTTTATATATTTATATAAAATAAAGAAAGTAAAAAATACCTAAATTAAAAAGAAATCAGAGGGAAAAGAAAGAAAAAATTAGAGAAGAGGGAAGAACTATGATGAAAGATTAAAAAAAAAAGAAAAAAAATAGCACTTTTCTAGGGGGAGTTTGGCTACTGGATGTGTGGGGTAAGGGGGGTGTGCTCTTCACTGAGAGATTTTGTAGAGTAAGAGAGGAGATCACATTCATCTGGTTGCTAATTGCCAATGTGGATGCCAGCGCTCTCCTGGGAGAGTGAAGCCAGTTATCTGGTTCTTGCCATGATCAAAAAGCTACTGGAAATAATTCAAAATGACTGCACTGTGCCTGTTAGCAGTTCATAGCTCCATATACCTTCTTTTTTGCTGTTTCTATTCATTCTCTTCCTCTAGTTAATAGTTGATCTACTTCTTTATCCTTATCTTTGAAGTTTAGGTTGTGGATTGTCTTCAGCATTTGTTTCACTTGGTTTCTCCTCTTTGTTGTAGGGGTCTGGATTGCTTATTTGCCTAGTCCACCATCTTGGATCCTCCTCGATGCTAATTTATGGAATTGTTATCCATTCTACACATTATTCTGAAAGTTTTTTATCTCATTGAAAGGTACATCTTTCTATTTTTTTTTTTTTTCAACTTATAGTCATACCCATTGCCATCCAGTCATTCCAACTTAAAGCCAGCCAACAGGACAGAGTAGAACTGCTCCATAGAGTTTCTAAGGTTTTAATCTTTATGGAGGCAAATTGCTAGATCTTTTGCCTGTGAATTGGTGGATTCAAACCACTGAACTTTTGATTATTAATCAAGAACTTAACCATTGTGCCACCAGTGTTCTTTCACTTATATCCATACCTTAATTTATTTATTTAATCTCCTAATAAAGGATAATGGATTGTGTTCTATTTTTAAAATATTACACATAGTATTCTCATGGCATTCCTTAACACATTTACCATAACCCATTTTTGGGAAAATATTTCTTTATGGTATATTATTTTAAAGAGATTATTCTGGTAAAATTTATTGCACATTTGATTATTAATCCTGTTTTGCTAATTATGCTTTGAATATATGACATAAATTTATACTCCAAGCAGATTTATTTTTCTGCTACATCTCCCCTCTTATTTCTAATACTCATTTAATTTTTTCCTTTATGTTAATTTTAAATTTGAATTTCAATCTGCTACTAGTAAAAAAGATTAGACTTTATGCAGGAAGTAACAGAAAATTATTCAACAATGATGACTATCTCAAGTTATCGCATTAGGAAGACAGCACTAACTGTGTGTTTAGGGAAGATTACATTGAGAATCTACAGAAATGTAGAATTTACTTGTATGTTAATTTCTGACAGCATTTGACTGCTAACCAGAAGGCTGAAGGTTCAAACCCCCCGGCACTCCTTAGAAGAGAGACTGGGCAATCTACTTCCATAGAGACACTGGCTCACAAACACAAGGAAGGGGTCACTATGAGGCAGAAACAACTTTACTCCATGGGAGTGAGGATTTTTTTTTTTTTTAATGCTGTACTATGAGATAAAAAACAAAAGGGATTATTCACTGGAGAAGGATAGAAGGATATCATGCTTGGTAAAATGGAGGGTTGATGAAAGTGGGTAAGGCCCCCAACGAGATGGATTGACGTTGTGGCAATTTACAATAAATTAATCACTCATGTAGATTCAGTGAAAAAATAAAAGATTAAAAAAAGCGTCGATATTTCATGTTTTTAAACGTTAAACCATTTCCCCTAATGTCCTGAATATTTCCTTATATGAAATTCCTTATTGATGTTGTCAAGCAACACTTAGACATCAATTTAAGATTACCTAGCTGAATTGTGTAATTAGTTGATATGAAATTAATGAAGAAGTAGCATATCAATTAATTGTTATGAAATTAATGCAAAAGAAGAGGAGTGATGGCCTTAAGTTTGGCACAAGTGAGTCAGGAGCTCCAAGTCACCTGGAACTCTTAAATTTCCCATGAATTTTTTTTGAAAACATATCAGATGTAAGTAGCATTACATTCCCATTTATCCATTCTTTGTAGACACTTTAATCACAATTGTTTGAGGAATGCATAAAATATATACTAAATTACAGCAGTTAAGTGTAATTTATTTTACTGATTTTGTTTCTATATTCATATTACCTTTTCACAGATTAAAAAATTTCACAAACCCTCTGAGAACTTACACCCACTTAAGAAAACTCTACTCATTTATTTAAAGGCAGCATAAGTTGTTAGAGACCATTTAACTAATTAGTGGTTAAATAGAGTGAAATATTTTCTACCTACATATTATGAAGACTCAGTCTCTCAAAAAGCCAATGGAAACTGTACATATTAATCATGTGGAAAATGAAAAGATAAAAAAAAAAAAAAAAAAAAATCAAGACTAAGCCCAAATCCCAAGTATCTGTCATTGAAAAGCAGTGAATGATTTTTAAAATATGATTTGCTTTCCCAATTTGCTTTAATATGAAAATTCAATTTCTAATCCACATAATTTTGCAGTTTGGTAGCTTCTAGCAATAGGTAAGAAATACATAGGATTTTAATCCAGGCTACGTGAATTTAGATACATATCTCATCTTTCTGAAATTTTGTTTTCTCATTAATAAAATGGCAGTTGTAATATTTATTTAGATATTGTTTATGGAATATAGTTATTTAGAAAGGGATTCTAACATAGAATGTACCACACTAATTATAGCTTTAATTATTGTTAGTATCATTATCACTGTCTTTTTCTCATAACTTGTGATGTATACAGCTTGTTTTTCCATCTGTCACGTATGGTCCCATCTTTATCAGTGTGCATCCTAGCTACTATCACAGAGCTTTGGGCATGCTTGTTTTGGAAATGATTATCTTGAAAGTACTACATTTAGGCTAAAGACAGATTTCTGGTGTATTTAGAATTCAGAATAACATAGGATAAAGTCCTGCTACTCAGAACTCAATATAATGGGGAATTTGTTTTTGTAAAAGTAGCGTTCTATTTTGAAATGAAGTATAAACTATGGTCATGTGAACATGAAGACTGCTCACATACTCCAGCAGTTTTTACCTGCTGCTACTGAGACATTTTCTCTTAAGGTTCACCACTTTGAAGGCTTCTCTTCTTTGACATAATTTCCCCCCTAAATGATTAAGTCATTATAGTTTTAGCAGCTGTAACTGCAGATAGCAAATATTTTAATACCTAGATGTTAATATTAATATCAATTTCCAAGGGTGTTCAGACATCAAAGAAAGTAATTCTGAAAGCTCAGATATTTGACTTCAGGAGGCTATAAAAATGGTCTGGTGATTTTCTCAATCTTGTCTTTGGGATATTTCCATAATGATGTGTATGTTTTTCTGTATATGTTGTGTATGAGAACATCATGGTTAGATATCTACCAACCTAGGTTTGTTGTTAGTCAGTTTTGACTGATCGTGACCCCATGTACGACAGAGCGGAATGCTGCCTGTTCTTGCACCATCCTCACAATGGTTGCTATGCTTGAGCCCATTGTTGTAGCCACTGTGTCTGTCAATCCATCTGGCTGAGAATCATCCACTTTATTCGCTGACCAAGTACTCTATCAAGCACGAGTCTTTCTCCCAGGGATTGGTGCCTCCTGATAATACGTCCAAAGTATAAGAGATAAAGTCTCACCATCCTTGCTTCTAAGGAGCATTCTGGCTATATTTCTAAGACAGATTTGTTTGTTCTTCCAGCACTCATTGATTTTGTTGTTGTTGTTATGTGCCGTCGAGTCAAACCCGACTCGTAGCGACCCCTCCTTGGGTTTCCGAGGCAGTATCACTACGGAAGTAGGATTGCCCAACCTTCCTTCCGAGGAGTGGCTGGTGGGTTTGAACCGCCAGCCGTCTGGTTAGCAGGCAAGTGTCTTAGCCACTATGCTACCAGAGCTCCCCACTGATTTTAGGTAGATCTAATTATTTCAGGAAATGCTAATGATTTAATTGAACAGAAAAATATGGGAGTTTTAAAAATTGTAAAGAATTTTCCATGCTGATTCTGTATCAATGCTGACTAATTTAGACAAAAGGGCAATTAAATCTTCAAGAGACAACCTCTTCCTAGGGAAACAAGTTTAAATCACCTTTTACCATATAGTAAAATAATTTAAATCTGATTACAGAGCATTGAAGAAAATTAGCAGTTGTCTTTTCTGTCAAACTTAATTATAAACAACACCATGTTATAGATAAAATAAAAAATTTGAAATAATGTCATTTTTATGTAAAATTGGAGAAAAACAAATCCTCTGAAATAGATTAAGAACATAGCTTGAAAAAACATGAGACCTCTGTGTTCCTAGTAGCATTAAACTGGTAAATATCTCCTTATTTGGATTATTTAAAAGACAAAATTATCTGATTTTAATCTCTTAGCAATGTCAGAATATGTCAGTTAATCATTTTAGATTACTGTCTGAAAAAACATACATATATTATTCCCACTGAAATATAAAATCATCAGAGAAAATAATTTATTAATTTTGTCAAAAGGAAGTAAACTACCAACACTTTCTCCCTTTCTACTGTTTTCTTTGAAAAGAAATAAAAATAATCCTAGAAAGTTTCTTTTAAAGTGGCTGTATGGTAAATAAAAAAAAATCCATTCTATGCTTGGATCATTAAGAACCTTTTTTAAAAATAAATTTTTGTTATATTGAATAAAATGGTTCTGTTTGAACATAATATGGAGTTAAAAAAATAATGCATTATTCAAAATTAAATATCAGACTAAAGAGACAAAGGACCAAGATATACATGCCAAGACTTAAGGTTAGGCTTTGCCTCTATGCTGACACTCAAATTCTCAAAGATAGGGGTTTCAACTTCTTTTACTCTTTCATCACTATTTTCCTTCTCCTTATCCCAAGTGTGTCCAATGCTGTAAATAAAGACAACATTAAGTAAAGAGCAATTCACATCTTACTTAAATGTAACTGCATTCTTTACTGTATGAATATATTTTTTTCTCAATAATAAGATAAAGGAATAGATAAAGAAAAATTAGGATGATACCCAAAGCAAAAGTTCCTTCCATACCATCCCCCACTAAGCATAATGAATTCTAGAAATTTGAATAATAGTCTTCATACCTACATACAACTTCTTTCAATATTTAATTACTTCTGTGTGAATCTTATTTAAATAAATTTTACTCAAACAAAGAAATCTGATACTGTTCTTTCCTAGCTAATTTATTTTTGGAACAGTGAAACTTGTTCAGTGACTAAAACAGAATTTTAAGTTGAGAAATGCTGAACTCTACATATTATTTTTAGAACAAAGCTAAAGGACACGGATTTATTTTATTCTTAAATATCCAGATAAGTTAAATATTTTCATAAAGGGAATTAATATACATTTTTTTTTTTTAAATTAAGTACTGGTGGACTCAAAATTTAACGATAAACAATTTTTGCTGTTTCACAAACACCGTACAATAAACATGATAGAACAGCTCTTGGATCATGTTAAACTATTGTTATAAATAAATAAATAAATAAATAAAGTCACAACAAAAAAATATTCATAAACTTTTGATAAGATAAAAAAATCTAAATATACATTTCATGCTATTTAATTGTATAATTCTTCAAATTGAAAGCAATCTATTCACTGCATTCTTTGTAGATTTTCTGTTAGTACAAAACTCAAAACCTGAAAGAATTTCCAACAGTACGAGGAACACAACAGACTGTCCTCAGCAAACTGATGAAAATTAAACAAAATAAAATAAAATGTAAACAAACAAATAATCATTTAAAGACTTTGGAAATAGTCTTTAGAGCATAGACAAGCAAAAGTAATATATCCAAGAATATCTACGAAAGCACAGTAAGAACAACTAGAATATGTGGTATTTGAATAAAGATCCTTTCCTTCTCTTCCCTTTATCACCTCGTTTGTTGTTGTTGTTGTCATGTGCCTATGAATCGGGTCCGATTCATAGCGACCCCTCCTTGGGTTTCCAAGGCAGTATCACTATGGAAATAGATCGCCTGATCTTCATTCCGAGGAGTGGCTGGTGGGTTTGAACCACCAGCCTTCCGGTTAGCAGTCAAGTGCCTTAGGCACTATGCTACCCCATTCCATACTGATACAATCAAGAATACATGGCCTTCTTTATACCATCTATCTCTTTCTAAGGCTAATGTCTGGTCATGTGCCACTGAAAGGTGCTTTCTTTCTTCTACTCAGTTCTCACTCATGAGAGGAGACCCTACTTGGGAAATAATTTAAAGATATAGTATACATATGATTAAGGATATTAAAATGCTACATTAAAAAATATTCATTTAATAAAAAAGAAAGTAACAAAAGATTACTAGAGTAACAAAGAATATATGAGATATACAGAAAGCAAAAATAAAGTACATGTGAATGGATTAAAAAAATTGAATCAAAAGCCATAATCCAACTATACATTGTCCATAGAAGACATGTTTTACATTCAAAGATACAAAAATATTGAAAGTCAAAGGATACTATCTATATCTATATCTATATCTATATCTATATCTATATCTATATCTATATATCTATATATTATAGGTAGTGTAGTGCCTAAGGCACTTGACTGCTAACCAGAAATAAATAAATAATATGAGAACAAAAAACACAAACTGCATAAACAGCAACAGTTGAAGAAGAAAAGAAAAAGCAATAAATGAAAACAAATATTAAAACCAGAATGAAAGAAAAAAGAGGAAAAAAGTACATATCTGGGAAGGAGAAATAAGAGAATAGAGCAGGAGAAAAATAATAGTAAAGAAAACAATGAGAAAAATGCAAAAAAAAAAAAAAAGAATGGAAAGAAAAAAAAAGGAAAGGAAAACCATGAAAAAACAAGAATCATAAATGAGAATGAGAAAAAATATAGATAAACAAAAGGGATAAAAAGGAAAGAAAGAAGAATTTAAAAACAAACTAAGAAAAACAAAACTGGGGAGGAGCAGGGTGCCTGGGTTTTGTTTCTGCTGGCCAAGCCATCAATGGGAGGAAGGGCAGTGTAGTAGTTCCTGCCTGCCCACAAGGGAACTGGGGGCAGGACATCTGTCAGGAGAGCTCCTGTTGACCCAGAAAGTATTTGGGAGCAAGGTACCTGGACCTGGGAAAAGATCCTGCTGCCCCCAATGGTGGGGAAAGCAAGGTATCTGGTACCAGAAGGAATTCTTGCTTGCTCAAAATTCAGCTAGAGATGGGGTGTCTAGTCCCAGAAAAAGTTCCT
Source organism: Orycteropus afer afer (assembly GCF_000298275.1). NCBI lineage: Eukaryota > Metazoa > Chordata > Mammalia > Tubulidentata > Orycteropodidae > Orycteropus > Orycteropus afer. The sequence continues at coordinate 5,374,018 of NW_006921633.1, read as the reverse complement.
GCTGTCCAAAAAGGCAGCTGGGTGCAGGGCTCCTTCTTTCAGAAAAATTCCTGCTGTCCCAGAAGGGAGCTTTTTGTAGGGCACCTAGAGCTATCAAAAGTTCTTGGCAGCCCAAAATGCTGCTGGGAGCTGGGCAGCTGATCTTGGAGCTAGTTCATATCTACCCAGAAGGCAACTGGTTCAGGGCACCTGATCTCAAACTACTTCCTGCTGATCCAGATGGTAGCTGGGGGCAGGGGTCCTGGAACCAGAAAAATGTCCTGCCCATTCAAAAAAAGGTTAGAAACAAGGCACCTTGTTCCAGAGGGGTTACCAGCCAGCTTACAGAGCAGCTGTAGGGAAAGTGTCTAGTCGCAGACAAAATTCCTACTATCTCAAAAGGCAAGTGAGAGCAGTGTCCCATTCCCAGGAAAAAAAAAAAGTTCCTGTTGTCCCAAAAGCCAGACGTATGCAGGGTACTTTGTCTTACAAAAAAATAAATAAATAAATAAATATATACATATATATATATATCTGCTGGTTTCCTGGAAACAGGGCAACTAGTGTTGGTAACAGTCCCTGCCTGCAGAGAAGGCAGCTGGTGGTAGGGCACCCAGACCAGGACGAAATTCCTGCCAGTCCAGAGGGTGAGGGGAAGTGGGGGATGGCCACACCTGTGTTCACCAAGAGGATGTGGAGGTACAAGAATAATGAAAGGAATATCACACTTTTCTAATCATCAACCTCTAGTGCCGTTGCCCATGCTATCCTTGGCAAGTGAAATCTATTCTTAGGTTGCTGCATAGATCAGAAAGCTAATTACAAATATTCAAATTGGCCACTTTGGACTAGAGAGAGTCCACAGCTCTATTTTTCTCCTTACTAGCTATTTTCACTCAGGTTCTTCTTCTAGTCAGTATTTAATCCACTTCTTTATCCTTCCCTTTGAAACTCAGGGTTCCAGGATTATCTTCTAGATCAGTTTCAATTGGTTTCTTGTTTCTTGGTTGTAGACAGTCTGTGTAACTTGCCTGCCTAAAGCATAATAGCTTTAATATTACAAGTAAACCAGTTGCCATCCAATCAACTCCCACTCATGTTGGCCCCAAGTGTGTCACAATAGAACTGTGCTCTGCAGGTTTTCAAGAACTGATTTTTCAGAAGTTGATCTCCAAGCCTTTCTTTGGTGGTACATTTGGGTGGACTCAAACTTCCAGTGTATTAGTTAGTAGCCAAATGCATTTGCCATTTGCACCACCCAGGGACTCCAACTTTAAAATAACAAATAATCATTATTGGGTCAGTACTGCTTAGTAACTACTACATCATCTCATACTTGGATCATTTGTCTCATTTGCCTTTGACTTTGACAGTTGCAGCTTTTGTGGTTTGATCTGGGGACCTGCCATGTATATGCTATGTCATATAGAAAATATGATAAAGGAGTTAATTCAGCAAAGATAATTAGTGTATAAAATACTCCCAGATTTTCATGAGACCATTATATCTTATTCCTATTGGTTCTCAAATCTTACCTTGAACTGCCTTACATTGCCCATTCTGTATCTCACTCCCAGCTTTAAATAGTGGTGCCACAATTTGCAGTACATGATCTCCTTGTATAACCCCATCAGCATGCTGTAGTATTTATCTAGAACTGAGAACTAGCATTATGTGTTCTGTAGCTTAAGAACAAACACTTCATGATAGTACTATTCCTGGTTTGACCTGTGGTTAATTCTTCTACTTCCCTTCTCCTCACCCCTAATAGGGTGTCTGTGAACCAGATAAGAGTAAAGAAATAAATCTTAAAGAAATAAAGTTGAAAAATAAAGTTTTTCCCCACAATCTACATATGGGTATGCATATATCAATGTACAAGAGGCATTGGAGCTGAATCATCTAAGTTAAAGTTCCTTCTTAGAGCAGGATGTTAGAAATGATGAAAATTGGAATATAGCCATGCCTTATGTCTATCTTTTATGTAGATTTGTTCACTTAATAATTACTAACATGCTTTGAATACTATTCTAGACACTTTACATATATTAACGCAAAGACTAAAAAGCTGACACTACTATCTTCCCAGTTTTACAGAGATGTTAATTAACTTATCCAATGTCATCCTGCAAATGCATAGCAGAAACAGCTGACAGATTCAATCTTTAAACCAAAAGAAAAACAAACTCACTGTCATCAAGTCGATTCTGATTCTCAGTAACTCTGTAGCACAGAGTAGAAATTACTCATAGGTTTTACAAGGCTGTAAATCTTTGTGGTTTATGGAAACAGACTGCATCATCTTTCTCCTATGGAGAAAGTGGTTGGAGTGTTCCAACCACTGACCTTTTGGTTAGCAGCTCAATTCTTTAACCACAACACCACCAGATCCCCTTCCAGGGTCCTTAGTGGTTGTTATAATGCTACTTTATTTCTGGACATAGATGTAATATTATTTAGTATTTGTGGAAGGCAAGAGAACATCCAGGAAACATTATGTTTTCCTATTTGCTGATCAGAAATTATATTAGAAAGAAATGCTCATCATGGAAAGAAAATCGGCTTTTTCTAGTAGATTGCAACGTGTAGCAAATAAACATTAAGTTGTTTAAATGAGTGACACAGAATCCAAGAATGAGAAGCAATCATAATCATGTACTTCAAGCATTATGTGCCTAACATAAAGATCAAAATCAACAAATATTACCACTTTTAGCTTTACTGCCCATGATTTGAGCTGCATTTAATTTACCCCTAATTCATAGCTATTCACCTTTTCATTAAAAATTCATCATCTGGAAAAGCTGTAGTAGATATAGTTCTTTCATAATACTTTGTAGGACTTGTAAATTACAGAAGATAATTTAATAAAAAAATAAAAGCACTTAATAGTTTTACTTCTTATTTTTCTTTTAATTAAAATTGTAAAAACTAAAAGTTTTTACAAGGCTTGATGTGGCAGCAGTTACTAATTTCATTTGATTTGTACATAAGTGCAATGATATGTTTTTCCTTTTTGAAGATAAAACTTTTTTCCCCTTTTAAAATAATATAATCTCTTTCTACTTATGGGACTATTAATCATAATAAGAAATAAACCAAAATAAAAAATGATTATTATGGACAGGGCATCATCTTTCATACAGAAGATCAATCTTAAGCAAGGGAGATGAGATTTGGGAGAGGCATTTTGTATAATATGCTTGGATAAAAATATTTGTTATTTAAAATTCTGAACATGTCTCATTCCAGTTTTTCAAAACTAATACATGGTTTTGTCTATAAAATAAATATTTCATTGTAAAGTCTCTTATGTAAATTGTATTACAAAATAAAAATAATGCAAATAGTCCCTATGATAAATATGCCATTGTAAAATCAAGTAGATGTTAATGATTTGGGAGATTTCTTAATATAACCAACTTTCTTATTTAAATATAATTCCTTATTTTTACCTCCAAGATATACATAATATTAGATTGCTCTAAGACAATTGCAGTTTTTCCCTTGGAAGATTATGAATATATTCATTTCAGAATATTGCTATAATGACACCAGTATTTTAAGGGCTTGAAAGGAGGATTCAAACTATATAAAAATATCTATACAAGTTAAAATAAACAGACTTAAATATGCCATTAAAAGAGAGAGAGAGATTGATACTGACAAGAATTTGTGGTCACTTACAAGTGGGATGACTCCATTAAATAAAACTGAAAATATGGTAGTAGGAGATGCATAGAGGAAAAGTTTTGAACATGTGAATTTTAAGATGTCTATGAAACATAGTGATGAGAATGTTTGGTAGGCAAATGAATATATGGATCTGGAATTCTATGGAGTATTCTGATCAAGGGGTAGATTTAGAATTTTTCTTTATATGGATATTTAAATGTAGACTGATAGTCTGCTTCAGGTTTGATAATTTGCAAAATGCATCGTGCAGAAAACCTAAAGGAACAAGAGAGCAGATAATGTTGATGAAATGTTTGTATGAGTAACAATGGAACTGACTAGATAGGTCAATTTGTGAGGCTAGCAGGAAGAAAATAGACTGCAAGGATGACCATTGGACTGAGGAAAAGGGATTAAAAAGGTGTTCAAGGGAGTTGGTGACATGAAAGATCAGCTATCGTAAATGTAAGGAAAGCAGATTTAGAAGGAGAGGCTGTGTCACAGTTTCAGGCAGTGTGACTCCAACCCCAATACAGTGATGAAAAGCAGTCTGGGATCTTAGAGGCTAAGATATTAGAAACTAAAGCTAAATGGGACACATACATAAGAAGATGTCAGACATTAGGTTGGACAGGAAGACTTCAAATCAGGGCTCACATTATTAGTGAATTTGGAGTAAGCATTTGAATATCAGTATATGAAAATGAGGAAATTTCTTATTCTCAGTGACTACAAGTTAAAGAATTCAATCATCAGTAGTTTGTGACTTAGTGACCTAGTTAATTATATTTCTATTTGTTTTCTGCTTAGTTACATAATGTAAGAATTTAGAATGTTCAGTTCAACTATAGTGAAGACACTTTCCAATAGTTTTCTCTAAAATTCCTTATATGCTTGTGTTAGACTGGGTTCTCTAGAGAAAAAATAGCAAAGCTTATAGATAGATAGATAGATAGATAGATAGATATACATATACATATACATATACATATACATATACATATACATATATAAAGAGAGAGAGAAATTTATCTTAAGAAAATGGCTCACAAACATATAGAAGCTGGCAAGTCCAAAGTCCCTGGAGCAGACGTCAGGCTGGAGGCTTTTCCCCACAGGGGCAGAGAAACTCAAGGCTTGCAGGCAGTACACTGGCTGTTGACTCCAACTAATGATGAGTCAAAGATCTCCAGGCCAAACGGTGGACTGCTCACTCATGAACGCATGGTTGTAGGCAGCACAACAGATTCCCGATCCACAGAGGAATGTCTCTCTTCCCGGATGTCCCTGGATATCTTGGAAGCAGGCCACACCCCTAGTGAAACTTCCCTTGGGCAGATTGGCCACTCAGAACACAGTCATCTGATCCCATCATGGGAACAACCACACAGAACTGGGGTCCAGCCAAGTTGACACACAGCTCTAACTATCACAGTCCACCCCTTGTCAACTTGGCAGTTGTACACATCTTCTTAACCATATATAATCTCTAAATAAGGACAATTATAGAGTCATATTTGTGCCTAATGTGATATGCCAACACACATACAACCAAAATGCATTAACCTTATTTACATTTCACAGTTCATAACAGAAGGAAACAAAAATAGTTGATGCACATATATAATGAAGAAATATAACAATAGCAGTCCTTGTTTCTTCAGCTGGTCATGTGGTCATAGCTGATATTCAGAATTACCTTCTTCCACCACCCATTCTGTATTGCCCTTGCCCTCAGCAAGCACCTCAGCTGGTCGTGGTAATTTTCCATTGACTTTAATTGCAGGGCATGGTAGTACTAAGAGACGTCCTAAAGAATCTCCTGTATTACAGACATATTCTTTACCTCAATTATGTAAAGCCAACCCAATTTCCCATTGGTAATCAGGATCTATCACACTAGATTGTACAGTAATGCCCTTCTTTGTCTGTTGATCCAGAGGCATACAGAAGCCAAAATGACCGGGTGGCATTCTTAATTTCCAGTTCAATGCAATAAGTATTGTGTCTCCAGGTGGGAGTGTTCCTCTCTTTGGGACTAATACCTCCACACCTGCAGAGCATAGGGTAGCAGGGATAGGAAGCAAAAAATTTTTGAGTGGATCACTAGGGGTAATAGTGAGTGGCACCACTCCTGTTTCCACCCCTTGGTTCCTGGATCCATGAATCCTGGCTATTGGAGAAACAGAAGCATATATTGGATGCTGGTTTAGAGCATATACAGCCTCCTGGAGAACATTGCCCCAACCCTTCAAGGTATTGCCACCTAGCTGGCACTGTATTTGTGTTTTTAAGAGGCCATTCCATAGTTTTATCAAGCCAGCTGATTCAGGATGATGGGGAACATGGTAAGGCCAGTGAATTCCATGAGCATAAGCCCATTGCCACACTTCACGTGCTGTGAAATGAGTCTCTTGATCTGAAGCAATGCTGTGTGGGATACCATGACAGTGAATAAGCCATTCTGTAAGCCTATGGATGGTAGTTTTGGCAGAAGCATTGCATGCAGGGAAGGTGAATCCATATCTAGAATAAATATACATTCCAGTAAGAACAAATACTGTCCATTCCATGATGGAAATGGTCCAATGTAATCAACCTGCCACCAAAATGCTGGCTGATCACCCCGAGGAATGGTTCCATATTGCAAACTCACTGTTGGTCTCTGCTGTTGACAGATTGAGCACTCAGCAGTGGCAGTAGCCAAGTCAGGCTTGGTAAGCGGGAGTCCATGTTGTTGAGCCCATGCATAACCTCCATCCCTGCCAACATGGCCACTTTATTCATGAGTCCATTGAGCAATGACAGGAGTAGCTGGGGAACAGGACATCTGGTTTCCACTGAATGTGTCATCCTATCCACCTGATTGTTAAAGTCCTCCTCTGCTGAGGTCACCTTTTGGTGGGCATTCACATGAGTCACAAACACCTTTACTCCTTTGGCCCATTCAGAGAGATCTATCCACATACCTCTTCCCCATACATCCTTATCACCAATCTTCCAATCATGCTTCTTCCAAGTCCCAGACCATCCAGCTAAGTCATTAGTCACAGCCCATGAATCTGTATATAATTGCACATCTGGCCATTTCTTGTTCCATGCAAAGTAAACAGCCATATGTATGGTTCAAAGTTCTGCCCATTGGGAGGATTTCCCTTCACCATTGTCCTTTAAGGAAGTCCCAGAAAGGGGCTGCAGTGCTGCTGCTGACCACTTTTGAGTGGAAGGGAAAGGTGATCAAGATCACTACGGACTAAATTACGACATAGTGCCAGGGAGTTTATATACTCCTGAGGAAGGACTGAGAAAGTATACTGTTGGCCTTGCCAGCTGAAGGCAAACTGCTTCTGAAGGTCTTTTGAAATTGGTTTGAGAAAAAGGCATTGGCCAGATCAATAGCTGCATACCACATACCCAGAGATGTATTAATTTGCTCAAGCAGTGAAACCACATCAGGAACAGCAGCTGCAATTGGAGTCACCAC
>NW_006921633.1:5347256-5366335 GCF_000298275.1 Orycteropus afer afer | reverse complement strand
ACTCTCCATTTCTGGCTCTAGGGGTCCAATCTGATAAATCCATTCTAACAGGCCAATTTCCCTAAGCCTCTGGATACCTTCTTCTACATTAAACCTAGGCAGGCTATAAGGCTTCCTTTCAGAACACAGCTGGAAGCACCGAGGTCTTTTATGCGGCACTTAAGCCGAGACTCAGCAGCTTTGAGCTCATCTCTCTCTTTCACCAATTTATCCAGTGTAAGTAGGACCAACCAATCAGCTTCCTTATACTCCTTATTCTGACAAAATTGTGGAAAAGTATCAAATATCCAATCACCCAGAGCATCACTTCTCACAAATACTTGATCTATTGGTGGTGCTATCTCACATATTAATTTTGCCACCTCACACCACGAATGAGTAGAGTCCTCTTTACTGGCAGAGTTGCTAGTGTCATAAAAATTAATCAAACTGGAGAACCAATCTAGGAAGCCCATCCTTATGATTTTGTCTCTCTAGAACCACTCCCAGTACCAAATGTGTTAGACTGGGTTCTCTAGAGAAACAAAACCCGTAATATATAGAGAGAGAGAGAGAGAGAGAGAGAGAGAGAGAAGTAGAGAGAGAGAGAAAAAAAAAATTATCTTAGGAAAATGGCTCAGAAACGTATATAATCTGGCAAGTACAAAGTCCCTGGAGCAGACGTCAGGCTGGAGGCTTTTCCCTGCAGGGACCAAGAAGCTCAAGGCTGGCAGGCAGTACACCGGCTGTTGACTCCAATCAACAAAGAACCCAAGATCTCCAGGCCAAACGGTGGACTGCTCACTCATGAACGAATGGTTGTAGGCAGCACAACAGAATCCCAATCCACAGAAGAATGTCTCTCTTCCCAAGATGTCCCGGGATATCCTGAAAGCAGGCCATACCCCTAGGGAAACTCCCATTTGGCAGATTGGCCACTCAGAACACAGTCATCTGATCTCATCATGGGAATAACCACACAGAACTGGGGTCCAGCCAAGTTGGCACACAGCTCCAACTATCACAATGCTCAATCTTCATAATTCCAGCAAGAGTAAGCTACACTAGGCATAACTACTAAATTTAAACAATTAAATTATACTTGAAAGAAATTTATCTACTACCAAGAAGATCTAAACTTCAAAATCACTTCCTGTAACCCTAGGGAGAAGGATATCCAAGATGGTGGACTAGGCACATACAGTATCCAGATCCTCTACAACAAACAAAGACTCAAGAAAACAAGTAAAATGGCTACAGCTGACAATTCTAGATTCCAGAGTTTCAAGGAAAAGATAGTGAAGTAGACCAAACATCAATGAGAAGAAGAGAATGAATGAGAACAGAGAGCAAGGAGTGGTAGACTGCCAACTATCACAGTGTGGCCATTTTTAATTATTACACATAGTGTCCAATCAGAGCAGGAACCAGATAACTAGCTCTACTTGCCCAGGACTGCACCAGCACACACGTTAGTAATCAAGTGGCCAATAGGACCTTCCCCTTTACCTTGCACAACCTCCGTTGTACAGTGGACTACCATGCCCCCCCATCCTACCCAAAGACCTGTCAAACTCCTGCTATTCTCAATTCTATGCTACTTTTTTTTCTTCCTTTTTTTCTTTATCTTTCTGTTTAGTTCTTCCATCTCACCCACCTCCCTCCCTTTACTTTTTCCTTTCCTATATATATATATTTTTTTTTTTGTTTTGTTTTGTTTTGGATCTCGAAGAGCAGAATACAGAACCCTTTCCCCACTGCCCACATGTTTAGCAGCATTTGTCACCACCCCTCTCTGGTTAGGTGGGCAATCCTGCTTAGCAAATGCTGTGTTCCTATAGGACACATGACAACATCACCTGAAAATCTACAGAGATATACAAAGAAAAAAACTCATGACTGTCAAGTCAATTCCAACTTAGACTAACCCTATCAGACATAGTAGAATGGTCCCGTGTCATTTCTAAGGCTGTATATCTCAAGCGAAAGAGACTGCCTCATTTTTCTCAAACAGGTTTGAAGCACTGACCTTATACAGAAGTATCACAAGTAAAGGAAATCTACAAGACTGGAAATAGTAATCCAGAATGTCAATTTGTAAACTAAAAAGCAAAGAGTGGGAATAAATGATGTAGTTATTCAACTTTCAAATGGTAAATAAGTAAGAATGATGTAAACACAGAACAGACTGCTTTAAACTTGAGAGGCTAATAATAATTACAGGGTAACCTCAATGGTAATTAATTAAATTTCTCACTAAAATAAAAAAGAATTAATAAAGTATCAGTAAACACTAAAACAATAGCAATGAAGAAAATTATAAGAAAATTGATAAATGAACACAGCATGTAAAAATATATTAAGCAAAGAAACCATTAACAGAACACACAGAAAGAAAAAACAAAATGATAGCAGTAAATTCATACCTATGAATAATTACGCTGAATGTAAATGGATTAAATGCACTAGCTGAGAGACAAAGGACAACAAAATAGATTAGAAAAAATGACCCATCAGCATGCTGTCTACAAGAGACACACCTTAGACAAAAATATGCTGTCTAAAAGAGACACATCTTAAACATCTTAGACAAAACTACACTAAAAATCAAAGGTTAGAAAAATTGTATCGAGCAAATGGCAACCAAAAAAGAGCAGGAGTAGTAATATTAATTTCTGATAAAATAGACTTTCAGACAAAAACCACCATGAGAGACAAGGAAGGTCATTACATAATGATTAAAGGATAAATTGACAAGAGGACATAATATAATAAATATTATATAATATTTATATAATAGATATAATAAATATCTATACACATCCAAAGAAAGAACCCCAAATAAGTAAGTCAAGCTTTAACAGAATTGAAAAGAGAAATAGATAACTCCATGATAATAGGAGACTTTAATATACCAGTATCCATGGAAGACAGAAATATTAAAAAGAAACTCAGCAAAGACACAGAAGAACTAAACAATACAATCAACCAACTTGACCTTATAGACATAAGCAGAGCAGTTCACCCAACAACAGCACAATATACTTTCTTTTCCAGTGCACATGGAACATTCTCCAAGATAGACTACATGTTAAGCCACAAAGGAAGCCTCAATAAATGTATAAACATTGAAATACTGTAAAGCATCTTCTCAGATCACATTGTTATAAAATTAGAAATCAAAATTGGATCAACAGAAAAAGAGCAAACGCATGGAAACTGAATAACACTCTCCTTAAAAAACTGCTGGATAGTAGAAGAAATAAAAAAGGAAATTAAAAATTCCTTGAATCAAATGAGAATGAAAACACAACATACCAAAATCTTTGTGACACAACCGAAGGAGTGATCAGAGGGCAATATATAACAAGAAATGCACACATCAAAAAAGGAAGAAGGAGTCATAATCAACACCTTAACTCACTGTCTGCAACAATTATAAAAAGAGCAGCAAAAAAACATACAGTAACCAAAAGAAAATAAATAATAAAAATCCAAGCAGAATTTAATGAAACAGAAAACAGTAAGACAATAGAAAGAATCAATGAGACTAGAAGTTGATTCCTAAAAAAAAAAAAAGTAATAATAATGAAATCAACAAACCCTGGCAAATTTAGCAAAGGAAAAGATGCAAATTACGTGAACAAGAAATGAAATGGGTGACATCACAACAGAACTTACTAAAAAAAGAAAGGATGATATCAGGAAATTATGAACTGTATTCCAACAAACTTGAAAACCAAGAAGAAATGTACAGATGTCTGGAAATGCACTACTTATCTACACTAAAAAAGACTGAGCCAGAAATTTTGAACAGATCTTTAAAAAAAAAAGGAATTGAATAGGTCATAAAAGAAAAGGAAAAAAAAAAAAACTATCAACATAAAATGTCTTGGCAAATGTGGTGTCACTGAAGAATTCTACCAAACATTCAGAGAAACCTGACACCAATCCTATTCAACTTATTTCATAACATGGAAAAAGACAGACTCCTCCCAATTTTTTTTTTTATGAAGTTAACATAAATCTGATACCCAAACCAGGCAAAGACACCACTAAAAAGGAAAACTACAGACCGATATCTCTCATGAATATAGATGCAAAAATCTTCAATAAAATCCTAGCCAATAGACTCCAACAGCATATCAAAAAAATATCACATGACCAAGTGAGAGTCATACCAATTATACAAGGATGGTTCAACAGTAGGAAAACAATCAACATAATCTATCACATAAATAAAATAAAAGAACCACAGGATAATATCAATTGATGCAGAAAAGGCATTTGATAGAATCCAACAGTCATTCCTGTTAAAAAAAAAAAAAAAAAAAAAAACTCTCAGAAAAATAGGAATAGAAGGGAAATTCCTCAATGTTATTGTTGTTAGGTGCCATCGTGTCCTCTCCAACTCATAGCAACCCTATGCACAGCAGAACAAAACACCACCTGGTCCTGTGCCATCTCCATGATCCTTGCTATACTTGGGGCCATCATAATATAACATAATAAAAGGCATATATGCAAAATAACAATCAATATTATTCTCAAAGAGGAGAGACTGAAAGCCTTCCCTTTGCAAACTGGAACCAGACAGGTATACCTTCTATCACCACTTCTATTCAACATTGTATTGGAAGTCCTAGCCAGGGTGATAAGGCAAGAAAGGGAAATAATATACGTTCAAATTGGTAAGGAAGAATTTAAACTATCCCTATATCAGAGCTCCTGAAACTATGAGAGCTACCTAAATGGAAGAGCAGTCCATGCTCATGGCTAGGAATACTGAACACTGTGAAAATGTCAGTACTATTGAAAGCAATCTATACATTCAATCCAATCTTAGTCCAGATTCCCTCAGCATTCTTTAAGAACATATAACAAACAATCATTATATTTATATAAAAGGAGCTCTGGTGACATAGTGTTTAAGGCATTTGATTGCTAAACATATATCTCCATATATGTGTGTGTGTGGTGTGTGTGTATGTATGTGTGTGTGTATAAAGGAAAGAGCACTCAGATAAGCAAAGGAGATCTTATACTACTCTGTCTCAAAACCTATTATACAGCCACAGTAGTCAAAACAGCCTGGTATTGGTACAGTGATAGACACTTAGATCAATGGAACAGAATTGAGAACCCAAAAGAAGATCCTTCTACAGTTGATATTTGATAAAGGGGCAAAATCCACTAAATGGGGAAGAGACCACCTCTTTAAGAAATGATGTTGGCAAAACTGGATATCCATTAGCAGAAAAATGAAACAAGATCCATACTTCACATCCACAGACAAAAATTAACTCCAGATGGATCAAACACTTGAATGTAAAACATAAAAGAATAAAGTTCATTAAAAAAATAATAATAAGAGCAAAATTGTTGTTGTTGTTATGTGCCGTCAAGTCGGAACCAACTCATAGCGACCCCTCCTTGGGTTTCCGAGGCAGTATCACTATGGAAGTAGATTGCCCCATCTTCCTTCTGAGGAGTAGCTGGTGGGTTTAACCAGCCTTCTGGTTAGCAGTCAAGTGCCTTAGGCACTATGCTACCAGAGCAAACTTAGGGGTCCAAATATATGGCATTAATAAGTAAGATAAGCTACATGACTGAGAACTTCTAAACAGTAAATTCTTATATGCATCAAATGACTTCTCCATAAAAGTAAAAGAGAACATACAGACTGGAAAAAAAAAAATATTCAACAACAACATAGCTGACAAGACACTTATCTCTAAAATTTATAGAAAAAAACACTAACACCTCAATATCAAAAATACAAACAATCTAATTAGAAAATGGGCAGAAGACATGAACAGACACCTCACCAAAGAAGATAATTGGGAGGCCCAGAAACGCATAAAGAAATGTTCTTGTTCATTAGCCATTAGAGAGATGTGAATCAAAACAATGAGATATCATCTCACCTCAGCAATAATAGCAAAGTTCAACAAGACAGAAAATAACAAATGCTGGCAAGGATATGAAGATATGAAGAGACTGAGATTCTCTTATACTGCTGGTTGTTGTTGTTGTTGTTATGTGCTGTTGAGTCGGACCCGACTCATAGCAACCCTTCCTTGGGTTGGCGAGGCAGTATCACTACAGAAGTGTATTGCCCAACCTTCCTTGCGAGGAGTGGCTGGTGGGTTTGAACCACCAGCCTTCTGGTTAGCAGTCAAGTGCCTTAGGCACTATGCTACTCTAAAATGATGCAAGCACTGTGGAAAATAATATGGTAATTCCTCAAAAAGTCAGAAACAGAAATACCATTTCATCCAGCAATCACATTGCTAGGTATATGTCCTAAAGAAGTGAGGAACAGAACATGAATAGATATATGCACACCCATGTTCACCGCAGAACTGTTCACAATAGCAAAGAGATGGAAACAACCTAAATGCCCAGCAATGGATGACTGGGTAACTAAACTGTACATTCACGTAAAGGAATACTATGCAATAATATAGGAGCTCTGGTAGCATAATGGCTAAAGCACTTGACTGCTAACCAGAAGACTGGTGGTTCAAACCCACCAGCCACTCCTCAGAAGGAAGGTCGGGCAATCCTACTTCCGTAGTGATATTGCCTCAGAAACCCAAGGAGGGGTCGCTATGAGTCGGGGCCGACTTGACAGCACATAACAACAACAACAACAACATGCAATAATATGCAATGCTAAAGAATAAAGGAAAATCCATGAAGCACCACATAACATAGATGAACTTGGAGGACATTATGCTGAGTGAAATAAGTCAATCACAGAAGGGCAGATATTGTATGAGTTTCCTATCATAAAAAATCAAGGAAAATTTACATATAGAAGGAAATTTTCATTTTTGGTTACCAGAGACGGAAGGGGAGGGAAGAGGAGGAAAACCTGCTAGATAGTTCAGAAACAAGTATTAATTTGGGTCAAGGAAAAGGCATTATACCAAAAGCAAGTAGCCAGCACAGTAACTCTAAGGAAAAGGAAGACACGGAGAGGTGCACAAGAGGCACAAACAACAAAGATAAATACTGTTTTACATATGTAACACTGCATTATCAGTAATAACAAACATTAGTCTATGGGTGGATATATAGGTATATAGGTTAAATGATCAGGTAAGTCTAGATAAAATGGAAAATACCTGTGACCACATATAAGTTTGGCAAATGATATTTCTACATATGTATTTGTATATACATATAATAAGAATGTCCATATAATATCCTGGATAGAGTGGATAGAGAAAAATGTGCAAAAAACTCATAATCATAAAAAAAGACCAAGCTCACTAGTCTAACAGAGACTGGTGAAACCCCTGAGACTATGGCCCTTAGTTACCCTTTGGGCCTGGAATTGAATTCATTGCCATCTTCTTCCAGACAAATGACAGACAGGGGAATAAGGTGAACATTTATACCAGGTAGGTATACTCCTCAGAACCGTCAACCATGAAAGATCAGAAGGGCAGTATTTTCAAAGGAGATAGCTCAGAGAGCAGGAATGCATAGGAAAGAAAGACTCAGGGAGAAGGTAATAACCACAGGGAAGAAGTGGGAAGACAGCTGTTACATTATAGTGATTGCAATCAGTGTCATGAAACAAAATTTGTATGAACTGCTGTATGGAAAATTAATTTGCTCTGTAAACTTTCATCCAACTCACAATTTAAAATTGTGTAATAATAACAGTGCCAACATGCATTCTCAAGAAGCAAAACTCAGGATGTAAACTGTTTGTTCATGGTAAAAATGTATTCATGACTACAATTAGATATAACCTAACTGGCCAGCTCCACTCATCTAAGTGATAATTCCCTCCCTCCTAGGCAAGTAGCCAACCTTTATTGTCAAAGGATTTCAGCTAAAACCTGATCTTATCAATCAATCACTATCCTTTCAATTGTTCTCTAAATATATAGACCCTTTTTCCCCTTGAATACTTTGTATTTTCACTTAGTGCTGTCCATCTCAAGTTGTATTATTCCTCAACAAAGCTCTTTTTCTTTCACTCCTAAGAAAAAAGATTAAAGCAGGTATATCTAGAAAATAGATAAAAGTTTCAATCTGTGTCATAAAAGCACTATTTTCATAAAAATAATAAATATATTATATATATTTAGCAGAACAAAAATTAAATATTAAGTCAGTATTTATTGCTTTAAAAGATTTTTATGTAAATATCTTGAAATCTTCCTGCCACCAAGTTGAATCCGACTCATAACGACCCCTCCTTGGGTTTCTGAGGCAGTATCATTATGGAAGTAGATTGGCCAACCTTCCTTCTGAGGAGTGGCTGGTGGGTTTGAACTGCCAGCCTTCTGGTTAGCAGTCAAATGCCTTAGGCGCTATGCTACCAGAGCTCCTTATCTTGAAATAGCATATCAAAAATTTTGTATAGTTTGATTTCTTCTTTAGATATTTGTTTGGTGTTAAAACCTAGTAGTTACATGTGTTCACCCTGCCCCAATTAATTGAACTCCTTTTCTTCATTGAAGAAAATATTTTGCATCTTCTGTTTACTTTATAATTTTTAATACTGAATACTGTATTATGTTTTAAAATAATATAATTGAAATTTCATTGATACATATATTGTTGTCTCCCAATGTACCTTTTAAATATAGCCATGTACCTTTATTAATTTGTCTACAAATTTCTGTGGATCTCCCATACCACAAGCAAAGTATTGTCATTAATTTGTGGTGCTTGAGTGTTTTTTAGTCATTTCATATTTGTGATTATTCTTTTCTAAGAATATGAAATCAGTATTTTATTACCTTAAACTTTTATATGTTATTATCTAGTTTAAATATTTTTATTTAGCATTCATATGTCTCTGTCCTTAAAGGCATTTTTATCTTCTCAAAATATATATATATATGTGTACATTAAACAAAGAAACCATCAACAGCACACAGAGGGAAGAAAAATAAAAAATAGCAAAATGACAGCAGTAAATTCATACCTACCAATAATTACACTGAATGTAAATGCATTAAATGTACCAGTCGAGAGACAGAATGTAGCAAAATAGATAACCCATCAATATGCTGTCTACGAAAGACACACCTTAGATAAAAGTAGACTAAAAATCAAAGTTTGCAAAAAATATATCAAACAAATGACAATCAAAAAAGAGTAGGAGTGGCAATGTTAACGTTTGATGAAATAGGCTTTAAGGTAAAAACCACCATAAGAGACAAGGGCAGACATTATATAATCCTTAAAGTGTATATTATACTTTAAGGATTATATAATAACTCTGGTCCGACTCGAGGGCACATAACAACAACAACAAAGTGTCAAGGGAACAAGAGGATATATAATCATGAAAAATATCCATACACTCAATGAAAGTGCCTTAAAATATGTAAATCAAACTTCAACAGAATTGAAAAAAGAAATAGACAACTCCCAAAAATAGTTGTTGTTGTTGTTGTTGTTGTGTGCCATAGAGTAGGCCCTGACTCATAGTGACTCCTCCTTGGGTTTCTGAGGCAGTATCACTATGGAAGTAGATAGGCCAACCTTCCTTCTGAGGAGTGGCTGGTGGGTTTGAACTGCCAGACTTCTGGTTAGCAGTCAAGTGCCTTAGATGCTACACTACCAGAGCTCCCCAAAAAATAGTACTCATCTCTGACTCATTGCAATAGTATAAGACAAAGTAGAACTTCCCCCTGGAGTTTGACAGACTATAAATATTTGTGGAAGCAGACAGCCTCTTCTTTCTCCCATACAGTAGTTGTTGGTTATGTTTTGACTATCAACTGGATGCTTTAACCAATGTGTCACCAGAGCTCCTTCATAATAATAGTAGAAGACTAGTATACCATTTTTGATGAAGGATAGAATAATTAGAATGAAAATCAACAAAGATAGAGAAGATCTAATTAACACAATCAACCAACCAGATCTCACCAAACTTTCACTGCCATCAAGTCAGATCTGACTCATAGTGACTCCTCTTTGGGTTTCTGAGGCAATATCACTATGGAAGTTGATTGCTCAATCTTCCTTCCAAGGAGTGGCTGGCCAGATCTCACAGATGTATACAAAACACTCTGCCTAACAACAGTATAATATAGATTTTTTTTTTTTTCCCATACACACGCAACATTCTGAACAATAGACCATATGTTAGGTTATAAACAAGCCTCAATACATTTAAAAATGTCAAAGCGCTACAAAGCATCCTCTCAGTTCACTATGCTATAAAATTAGAATTGAACAACAAGAAGATCAAGGGGAAAACATCAAATATACTGAAACTGAATAACACTCTGCTTAAAAGTTACTGGATAATAAAAAATAATAAAAGGTGAAATTAAAAAATTCCTTAAATCAAACAAGAATGAAAACATAGCATAAAAAAATCTTTAGGACACAGAAAAAGCAGTGCTCAGAGGATAATTTATAGCAAGAAAAGTACATATCAAAAGAGAAGAAAGATTCAAAATCAACACCTTAACTCAACATCTCCAACAATTAGAAAAAGAACAGCAAAAAAAAAAAAGAAAGAAAGAAAAGCCTATAGTCCCCAGAAGAAAGGAAATAATAAAGATTTGAGAACTATATGAACCAGAAAACAGAAAAATAATAGAAAGAATCAACAAAACTAGAAGTTATTTCTTTGAAAGAAGTGAAAAATTGACAAACCACTGGCAAATTTAACAAAGGAAAATAAAGACAAAATGCAAATAACACGAATAAGAAATTAAATATGCAACATCACAGCAGAACCTAATGAAATAAAAGGATAATAATAGCTATGATGAAATTTACTTCAACAAATATGAAAACCTAGAAGAAATACTCACAAGTTAAAAAAAAAAAAAAATCCTGGCCCAAATTACTTCACTGGTGCATTCTACCAAACATTCAGAAAATAGGAGACACAAATTCTAGTCAAACTATTTCAGAAAATAGTAAAAGATGGAATATTCCTGAACTCATTCTATGAAGCAAGCATAACTCTGCCTGATGCTCAAGCCAGGCCAAAATAAATAAATAAATCATTAAAAATAAAATCTAAGATCTCTCATGTATCTTGATGCAGAAATTCTCAACAAAATCCTAGCCAATGGAATCCAATAGCAAATCAAAAAAATAATACATCATGACCAAGTAGGATTCATACCAGGTAAGCAAGGATGGTTCAACATTAGAAAAACAATCAACAATCCACCATATTAATAAAATAAAGGAAAAAAATCCATGATTATATCAATTAATGCAGATAAGGCTTTTGACAAAATTCAGCACCCATTCTTGATAAAAAAGTACTCAGTAAAATAAAAATAGAGGGAAATTCATCAGCATAATTAAGAGCATATACACAAAACGAATGGGAAGCATTATTTTCCATGGAGAAATACTGAAAACATTCCCCTCACAGATGGGAACCAGACAAGGATGCCCTTTCTCACCATTCCTACTAAATGTTGTATCTGAAGTCCTAGACAGAATAATAAGGCAAGAAGGAAAATAAAAGGCATCCAAACTGATTAAGAAGAAGTAAAACTATCTCCATTTCAGATTATATGATCCTATACATAGAAAATCCTAGAGATCCAACAATAAACTAGTGGAACTAACAGAAGGATTGATGAAAGTTTCAAGGTACACAATCAGTATACAAAAATCAGTTGAATTAATGTACAATAACTAAGAGATCTCTGACAAGGAAATCAGGAAAACAACACCATTTACAATAGCTGCTCAAAAGATAAAGTACTTAATAAATGTACCCTGAAACACAAAACACCTATCAAAAAAATTACAGAATGCCAAAAGACACCAAAAGAAACTTCTATAAATGGAAGAATATACCATGTTTGTGGAAGAAGACTTAACATTGTGAAAATGACATTACTCAAAGCAATGTACATATGTAATACAGTCTGATCTAGATTTCATCATTCATCTATATAAAGATATGGAAAAACTAATCATCAACTTTATAGAGAAAGGGATCACAGTAGGGGGTCCCTGATACAGTGGGAGAAAAATTTAGAACAAAAGTCAAAATCAGAAAAAAAGACCAGGCTTACTTGTCTAATGGACATTGCTGAAAACCCCAAGACCTTAGATGCCCTTCAACCTAGGAACTGAACTCACTCCTGTGGTTCAACTTTCAGCCATAGGATGGATAGGCCTATACCAAAACCAAAACCAAAACCAAACCATCTGCCATCAAGTTGATTCTGACTCAGAGAACATATAGGACAGAGTGGAACTGTCTCACAGGGTTTCTGATATTGTAAATCTTTACTGAAGCAAACTACCTCATTTTCTTCCAGGGAACAGCTGGTGGGTTTGAGCTGCCCACCTATTCATTAGCATCTAAATACTTTAACCATTCTGCCACAAGGGCTCCTTAGGCGTATAAGGTGAACAATAATTCCAAGAAAGTATGCCTTCATTAGAACAATCAACTATATGAAATAAAAATGACAGCATTTGTCCAGGGATAAAGCTGAGGTGACAGGAAGGGATAGGAAAGAAGAATGAAGGAAAATGGTATGCACAGGGAGGAAGTGGAAAAGGACAGCAATGCAATGAATGTCACAAAACAAAATGTGTATGAACTGTTGAATGGAAAACTTTTGCTCTGTAAATTTTCGCCCAAACCACAATAAAATCAAAGGTAGTGTTCTGCTTCTACATGGAAGACATACTTTGATTAAAATGAAAACTCAATATATTTGCCTCTGAGGTTTACTGATCATCTATTCTATGCCAAGCTACATGTAAATTATAAGAATTGTTTGAAAAAATATAGAAACTTCCTGAACATTTGATACTAGCACCAGCTGCAGCAAACTCAAAGAGGATCTCTTTCTTTATTTCAAAAACCTGTTGAAGAGAAAAAAAAATAGAACTAAATAAAGAAAATCATATTACTTTAAATAAATATCATATTTAACCTAGTTAGTTCTAATGGCATTATATATTTCTTACCACCTGTTAACTACAACAATTTTAGCCAGAATAGAAGTCATCAGAAATAAGTGACAGTTTATTTCTACTAGTTACACCACCTTATGTTCTTCATAGAACTGTTATTTATTCACCAGTTCAGTCCATGGTGCAGATGTTGACATACCTTGTCTTTATAGGTGCTTTGGGAATTTTCACAATTCCCAAACATTAAATGTGAGAATGGGATAGATAGGACAAAAAAAAGGAGGAAAAAGAGATGTTCTAATTTGTTTTACAACAGCTAAAGAATAAAGAAAAGAAATTTGAATCACCCAAAAGGAAATTGATTGCCATTTATCTTTCATTTATCCCATCTAACAATAGCCACTTCTATTGGCTAGCAGTAGAGCTTGTCAGTCATGTTCAACTATTGACAGCATTGTTATATTGCTGTGTTTATTAAAATATACACATATAAAAAGTTTTGTATAGATTTAATTTCCCACTTAAATAGATTTCCATTGGAACAAAGGGAGCACTGGTAGCGTACTGCCTAAGGGATTTGAATGCTAACCAGAAGACATTTGACTGCTAACCAGAAGGCTGGTGGTTCAAACCCACCAGCCACTCCTTGGCAGGAAGGTTGGGCAATTTACTTCCCTAGTGATACCACCTCAGAAAGCCAAGGACGGGTCACTATGAGTCAGATCCGACTCGACGGCAGTGAGTTTTGTTTTATTTTGTTTTTTGATTGGAACAAAATTCTAGAACCATCTCAAATCTGGCCAGCAAACCCTTATTTTTTATTATTATTATTTTTTTTTTTGTAATGAAATAAATTATGGAAAGGATCATGTAAGGGCAATTAATGTTGCTAACCAAAAGTTCAGTGGTTCAAACCCACCAGCAGCTCCATGATTTGCTTTTGTAAAAATTTACAGCCTTGGATTCCACTCTCTCTGAGTTGGAATCAACTCAGTGGTACTCAGTTTGGTTTTTGGTTTGGTCATTTCTTCTAGAGTAGCTAATAAACTAAGTTCAGGACTTGTCTTGAAAAGGTCATCAAAATAATTTAAATTCTTAGTTATATGACAGGAGCCGGAGTACTGTTGATGGGAGTGGGGAGAGAGCACTTAATTTTCTGATCTTCTACTATGTACAGTGGCATAAAATTTAAGCACTTTGCTGCTTACTAAAGTTTGGCAATTGGAACCCACCAGCCTTTCCATGGTAGAAAAGATCTGGCGATCAGCTTATAAAGATTACATACAGCCTAGGAAACTCTATGGGTCAGTTCTATTCTGCCATATAGCATTGTTAAAAGTTGGAATTGACTAAGGAGTACATGACAACTATACATGCCCTGAGTGTAAAAGGAAGAAAGTTAAGTAACTTGGAAAACTTTCTCCCGAGACAAGAACTATAGACAAGATTAAAGAACAATGTACTGAGTTGAATAGTGTTCTCCAAACATTCATGTCCACCAAAAACCCATGAATGTTACCTTATTTGTGAAATAAGGTCTTTGACAATATAATTAAGTTAAGATGAGGTCATGTTGGATAAGGGTGGTCCTTAATGAAATGACTGATGTTCTTAAAAGAAGAGGAAAATTTGAACACAGAGACCCAGGGAAAATGCCATGTGATGATGGAAACAGAGATTGAGGTGATGTATCTACAAGCCAGAGAATGCCAAGGATTGCCAGAAAGCATTAGATGCTGGAAGAGGTCTGAAAGGATTCTTCAGGTGGAGAATGGCCCTGAGGATAACAGTGTTTCATATTTTGAGTCATAATAACTACAAAAAAATAAATAAATTTCTGTTCTTATAAGCTAATCAGTTTGTGGTAATTTTATTTGGTAAACTAATGGAAACAACTTTATCTAATATGAGCCTGTGAGTTCCATCCAGATCTATAGCTTTCTCTCAACCAAACCCACTGCCAACAAGTTGATTCCAACTCATTGCAACACTGTAGGACAGAGTAGAACTGCCCCATATGGTTTCCAAGCTATAAAACTTTACAGAAGCAGACTGCCTCATCTTTCTTCCATAAACCAGCTGGTAAGTTCAAACCACTACCTTTTGGTTAAAAGACAAATGCCTTAACCAATGCACCATCAGAACTGCTTGCTCACTCTCAAGGAACCCCAAAATCTAAAATGTGTACATTAGTATTATATCATAGCAGTTCAACATGGCAAGGACAGAGAAGGGCAATAAACACCTATGGTTTTTATGGAAAAGAACAGCTATCAAAACCAATTACATTATTTTTAGGAAACCTGCTTTTTAATAAAGGCAGTCTGGTGGCTCAGTGCCTAAGACATTTAATTGACTGCTAACCAGAAGCTTGGTGGTTCAAACTCACTAGCTGCTCTGTGGAAGGAAGATGGGGCAATCTACTTCTGTAAAGATTTATCGCCTCAGAAACATGCTTTAGTCACATTCGCTGGGCACAAGCAGACAATTTTTCATACAGTATTAGCACAATGACATTTTAAAATTGTAACTATATTGTTTAAAGTATTACTCTGTTTCATGAGTTTCAAATTGCTATGTAAGTAATGACATAGTACTGAAGTTAGAAAACCAAAAGGAGAGAACATGCTTGACATTTCTCAAGCTGAAAGAAAATGAAGAAAAAATTCTAGCCTTGAGTTGCAATATTGAAAGGTTCTATGGGGAAAATATTGACTGGTACAAGAAACACCAAGATGGAAAGAATGCATAGAGTCACTGTAGCAAAAAGGTCGATTTTCATCCATTTCAGGAGGAGGAGTAAGATCAAGAACCAATGGTATTGAAGGAAGAAGTCAAAGCTGCGCTGAAGGAATTGGTGAAAAACAAGGCTCCAGGAATTGACCAAATACCTACTGAGGTGTTTCAACAAATGGATGCTGCACTGGAAGCATCTACTCGTCTATATCAAGAAATTTGCAAGACAGCTACCTGGCCAATGGATTGGAAGAGATCCATATTTGTACCCTTTCCAAAGGAAGGTGATCCCACAGAATGTGGCAATTATCAAACAATATCATTAATATCACACACAGGTAAAATCTTGCTAAAGATAATTCAAAACAGTTGCATCAGTATATTGACAAGGAACGTCCAGAAATGCAAGCTGGATTCAGAAGAGGACATGTGTGGTAGTTAAGGTTGTGTGCCAACTTGACTGGGCTTGGTTTTGAGTGGCTGCATAGCTGGATATAGTCCTTCCCCATGATGAGATTGGTAATTAACTCCATGGTGGAATCTACTGGAGCATCTGAGTCATTGCTTAAGGGATGTGGTCTGCTTCCAGCACATAAGAAAAAACTTTGAGGAAGGTCTTTAGCTTTTGGCATGCTTAAATCCTGCATGTAGCCAAGTCATTATTCAGCACCCTGCCATGTTATCTGTCTACCTTGTGACAGTTAATGGGACTTGAATCAATGGCCTGCCATGTGGTTTGGTAAAATCGGGACTGTGCCATTTTATTTATCAACCTTGGACTTGTTAGCCTTAGCAGCCAGCAGTTACCTGAGTGAACAGATGCCTCTAGCTTTAGTAGGCTGGGAGTAAGGAGCAGAGCTAAATCTTAAGGTCAAGGGGCTTTCATCCAGCCCTAGACTTGACACTTTGAACTTGGACTTCTAGCATCCAAAACTGTAAGAGAATAAACTCCTGTTTGTTGAAGCCACCCCATTTATGGCATTTCCTGTTAGAGTAGCATGAAGTAACGAAAACAATGTGGAATAAGGGATATCATTGTTAATATCAGATGGATTTTAGCTGAAAGCAAAGAATACCAAAAAAGATATTTACTTGTGTTTTATTATGTAAAAGCATTCAATTATGTGGATCATAGCAAATTATGGCTAACGAGGAGAAGAATGGGGATTCCACACCACTTAATTGTGCTTATGAGGAACTTATACATGGACCAAGAAGCTGTCATACAAACAGAACAAGGAGATATTGAGTGGTTTAAAATCAGGAAGGGAGTGTGTCAGGGTTGCATCCTTTCACAAAACTTATTCAATCTGTATGCTGAGCAAATAATCCAAAATGCTGGACTGTATGAAGAAGAATGTGACATCAGGATTGGAGGAAGACTAATTAATAACCTGCGATATGCAGATGGCACAACCTTGCTTGCTGAAAGTGAAGATTACTTAAAGCACTTACTGATGAAGATTAAAGACTACAGTCTGCAGTATGGATTTTACCTCAACATCAAGAAAACAAAAATCTCCACAACTGGGCCAATAAGCAGCATCAGGATAAATGGAGAAAAGATTGAAGTTGTCAAAGATTTCATATTGCGTGGTTGCACAATCAACACTAAAGGAAGAAACAGTCAAGAGATCAGATGATGCATTACATTGGGCAAATCTGCTGCAAAGACCTCTTTAAAGTGTTGAAGAGCAAAGATGTCTCTTTGAAGAGTAAGGTGTTCCTAATCCAACCCATGGTGTTTTTAATTGTCTCATATGCATGTGAAAGTTGGACAAGGAATAAGGAAAACCAAAAAAGAGTTTATGCTATTCAGTTGTGGTGTTGGCAAATACTGAAAGTACCATGGATTGCCAGAACAAACAAATCTCTCCTGGATGAACTGCAGCTGGAATGCTCCTTGGAAATGAGAATGGCCAGACTTTGTTTCACTTACTTTGGTTATGTTGTCAGAAGAGACCATTCTCTGAAGAAGAACATCAAGCTTGGCAAAGTGGAGGGTCAGGGAAAAAGAGGAAGGCCCTCAGTGAGATGGATGACACAGTGACTGCAATGACGGGCTCAGGTATAGCAAATATTGTGAGACTGATGCAGGATTGGGCAGTATTTTGTTCTGTTGTACATAATTAGGGTCTCTATGAGTAGGTACTAACTTGAAGGCACCTAACAACAAGCTCAGTAAACCTGAGGTAGAAAAAGAAAAAGAAACATTCTATTTTTAAAACAGATATATGGTTTTTAGGAGCTCTGGTAGCATAGTGCCTAGGTACTTGACTGCTAACCAGAAGGCTGAAGGTTCAAACCCACCAGCCACTCCTCAGAAGGAAGGTTGGACAATCTATTTCCATAGTGATACCGCCTCAGTTACCCAAGGAGGGGTCATTGTGAGTCGTGTTCGACTTGACGTCACATAACAACAACAACAACAACAACAACAACATATGGCTTTTAAAAAATTATTATTTAATAATTTAGAATGTTTATTGGCTCATGTATCTCATGGTTATATGAAAATCCTTGACAATTTTTTTCTTTAAAAAATTTAAAAAATTCTCCTGGTGTGATTTCTTAGCTAGGTTTATCTTCTTTTGCTGCTATTTTTTCACCTACTTGACATTGAAAATGACCATACTGTCAATGAATCACTATTTTCATGGCAGACATTGAACATTTATGATAGTAAAGAAGAAAAGACAACTAATTGGATTCAAAAGCATTCCTTTAGGTTTGATACTTTTTTAGTTTCTTTTTTCCCTTAAATGAGCATAATTGGCAGGTTGGGAATGATCTATTTGATGTGTTCTGTAAAATAAATCATTTCTGAAAGATTTAGCTATTCAGAAATACTCGGCTGCCAAAGGGATAGTCTTTCAATTGTGTTCACTGAGTACTCAGCATATGTCTAGTGGTTTAAACACTATGCAAGACAGTTATTAAAGAAGCCATCTAAGAACTTGCAAGATAAAGTAGGAGGTAGTTAACTTTGATGAAGTGCATACTATAAGGAAAACACTGTTTTAGGTGTTTTATTATTTAATACTTTACACGTATTATTATATTTAATCATTATAAACACTCTAAGATGTAAATGCTATTAGAGATAAGAATAAGGACATACAGATAGATTGTATGACTTGCCCAAGGTCACCAACTATGAAAACAACTAACCTATAATGTTATTGCTGAAATTTGAGACAATACTAAAAACCAAACTGAACCAAACTCACTGCCATTGAGTCAGATCTGAATCATAACAACCCTTCCTTTGGTTTCTGAGGTTGTATCACTACAGAAGTAGATTGCCCAATCTCCCTTCTGAGGAGTGGCCAGTGGGTTTGAACCACCAGCCTTCTGGTTAACAGTCAAGTGCCTTAGACACTATGCCACCAGAGCTCCTGGCATCTATTTTGTACCATTCTAAATGGAAAGCAAGTGAGACATAGATAGTGAAATATATATATATA
>NW_006921633.1:5344501-5347156 GCF_000298275.1 Orycteropus afer afer | reverse complement strand
AAGCAACTTGTTTCTTAAAATGATTATGTTGAAGAACATAGTGTTAAGTCTGTTACCTAAGTAAGGGTGTTAATAGTTTAACACTACATTGGTCACACTTCTAGTCACTGTTCCTAGCATTGGTTCAACAACCAATGTCTTCTCTCCAGGGGTGTCCTCCTGAAAAAATGTGTGTCATGGAGGAATAGAACAGAATATGTGTCCTCTGTAGCCAGGAAAGAGAGGGAGCAGGAGAGTCTGGGGACCAGTGGAATGACAGGATATCCAGGTAAAAAGGGGTGGGAGGCAAGGCTAGGTCCCAAGCCCCCCAGAGCAAGGAAAGGGAGGGAGTAGGAGAGGCCTTGGACTTCCAGCACAGTAGGATATCCAGGTAAAAGGGGAGAGGCAAGGCTAAGCCCCAAACCCCTTAGAGCCAGGAAAGAGAGGGAGGGAGTGTCCAGGGACTACAAAGTGGCAGGTTCCAGGTAGGAATTAGGCAAGAGGAGGGCTCAGAGATTTCCAACAGCTAAGAGAGAGTAACTTGTCTGTCAGTTTGTCATCCTGTGAGGCTTGTACATTGCTGTGAGACTTAAAGCTTTGCCACTGGTGTTTCAGATGCCAGCAGAGTTGCACATGGTGCACAGGTTTCAATGCAGCTTACAGGCTGAGACAGACTATGAAGAAGGAGGAGGCCATCCACTTCTCAAAAATTTGCCAGGGAAAACCTTATGAATAGCAAAGAAATACTGTCTGATACATTATTGGGCAACTTTATGAATAGCTCGGAAATATTGTCCAACACAGTGTAGGAAGATGAGCCCCTTGGGTTGGAAGGCCCTCAAAATAGGACTGGAAAAGAGCTGCCTAATTAGAGTATAACCAAACTTAATGATATGGATAAAGCAAGTCTTTCAAGACCTCCATGTGCTGATGTGGCACAGCTCAAGTTGAGGAGAAACAGCTACAATATGGAATGTATGAAGTATGAATCTAGGGAAATTGGAAGTTGTCAAAAATGAAATGGAATGCATAAAGATCTATATACTAGTTATTAGTGAGCTGAAATAGACTGGTTTTGGCCATTTTGACTCAGATAACCACATGATCTACAATGCCAGGAATGATATATTGAAGAGGAATGATGTGGTATTCATCACCACAAAGGATGTTTCAAGATCTTTCCTGAAGTACAATGCTTCAGTGATAGAATAATATCCATATGCCTACAAAGCCTACAAGGAAGACCTGTCAATACTACTATTATTCAAATTTACACAGCAACTACCAAAGCCAAAGAAGAGGAAATTGAAGATTTTTATCAACTTCTGCAGTCTGAAATTGACTGAACATACAATCAATATGTGTTCCTTATCACTGGTGATTGGAATGCAGAAGTTAGAAACAAAGAATCCCAAGTAGTTGGAAAAGTTGGCCTCGGTAACAGAAATAATGTTGGAGATTGCATGATAGAATATCTTCAGCCAAAACAAGGCCAGGAGTTGATTGTGGAACAGACCATCAACTGCTCATATGCAAGTTCAACTTGAAGTTGAAGACAATTAAAACACATCCATGAGAGCCAAAATGCTACCTAGAATATATCTCTGCTGAGTTTACAGACCATCTAAAGAATAGATTTGATGTATTGAACACCAATAATCAAAAACCAGAAGAATTGTGGGATGACATCAAGGGCATCATCTGTGAAAAAATCAAGAGGAAATTAAAAATATGAGAAACAAAGAAACCAAAATGGATATCAGAAGAGACTCTGAAACTTGCCCTTGAGCAAAGAGTAGCTAAAGCAAATGGAAGAAAGGACAAGATAAAAGAGCTGAACAGAAGATTTCAAAGAGAAGCTCAAGCAGACAAAGCCAATTACTATAATGAAATGTGCAAAGACCTGGAGTTAGGAACCCAAAAGGGGAGAACATGCTCAGCAATCCTCAAACTGAAAGAACTGAGGAAAAATTTTAAGCCTCAAGTTGCAATATTGAAAGATTCTATGGGCAAAATATTGAATGATGCAGGAAACATCAACAAAAGATGGAAGGAATACACAGAGTCACTGTACCAAAAATAACTGGTCAATCTTCATCCATTTCAGGATGTGGCATATGTTCAAGAACAAATGGTACTGAAAAAACAAGTCAAAGGTGCACTGAAAGAATTGGCAAAGAACAAGGCTCCAAGAATTGATGGAATACCCATTGTGATGTTTCAACAAATGGATGTCCTGCTGGAGGCACTCCCTCGATTATGCCAAGAGATTTAGAAGACAGCTACATGGCCAACAGCCTGGAAGACATCCATATTTGTACCCATTCCAAAGAATGGTGATCCCACAGAAATGTGGAAATTATCGAACAATATCATTAATATCACATGCAAGTAAAATCATACTGAAGATAATTCAAAAATGGTTGCAGCAGTATATTGACAGAGAGCTTCCAGAAATACAAGTTGGATTCAGAAGAAGATATGGAATGAGGGATATCATTGCTGATGTGAGATGGATGTTGGGCTCAAAGCAAAGAATACCAGAAAAATATTTACTTGCATTTTATTGACTATGCAAAAGCATTTGATTGTGTGGATCATAACAAATTGTGGATAACATTGAGAAGAATAGGAATTCCAGAACTCTTAATTGTACTCATGAGAAACCTGTACACA
>NW_006921633.1:5330471-5343491 GCF_000298275.1 Orycteropus afer afer | reverse complement strand
GCAGGTAAGGAGATCTGGTGGCGTAGTGCCTAAGTTGCTTGACTGTAAACCAGAAGGCTGGCAGTTCAAACCTACCAGTGACTCCTCAGAAGGAAGGTTGGGCAATCTACTTCCATAGTGATACTGACTCAGAAACCCAAGGAGGGGTCACTATGAGTTGGATCTGACTCGATGGCAGTGTGCTGCTGCTGCTGCTGCTGCATAGGCAGGTAGATCACAAAGGGAAATAAAAAAAATAATAATAATAAAATGGCAAAAGAGGAGGAAAAGGGGAAGAATAAGTATGGTAAGATCTTTCTCTATTAGTTTCCTGTTGTTTCTGTCACAAATTACTATAAACTCTTTAGCTTGAAACTCAATAAGCTTATCATATTATAAAACTGGAGGTCAGCAGTCTTAAAATTGAAGTGGCGGCAAGACTACGTTCCTTAAGGAAATGCTTTGGGAGAATCCATTACTTGCTCTTTTCAGCTTTAGGAGGTATACTCTAGTGGTCACCTGTGTTCTTTGGTTCATATATCCTTCCTGCATCTTCAAATTGCATCATTCCAACCTCTGCTTGTATTGTCACATCACCTTCTGCCTCTTTGACTCTATTATGTGTACCCTTCTGACTACATGGAGCCTACCATATAATCTAGAATAATTTCCTTACCTCAAGATTCTGAAATATATTTCAAAGTCCCTTTTAACATAAACAACAACAACAAAAAGCAAGCTCACTGCTGTTGAGTTGATTCGACTCATAGCAACCCCTCCTTGGGTTTCCGAGGTGGTATCTCTACAGAAGTAGGTTGCCCAACCTTCCTTCTGAAGAGTGGCTTGTGGGTTTGAACCACCAGCCTTCTGGTTAGCAGGCAAATGTCTTAGACACTATGCTACTAGAGCTCCTAAAACTCCTAAAACCCTTTTAATATATAAGATAATATATTCATATATTCTGGGGATTAGAATGTGGAGATCTTTGAGAGGGAGTCATTCCTCTACCTAAAATACCTCTCAAAGTTACCAATCATATATATATATATATCTCACCACTGGAAAGGAATGAATGAAAGAGCAAAAACCCATGATTGTTACTTTAGTATCAGTACAAAGAAATTCTCCACTTTGACCATTAAACTTATCCTCAATTAAAGATAGTCTTATCCATCTCAGGGCAGAAAATCATGTTTATTAGGGCTTGTAGAGTCTTTGGGTAGTGCAAATGCTTAATGTGCTCTGCTGCTAACAGAAGGTTTGGAGGTTAGAGTCCACCCAGAGGTGTCTTGACAGAAAGATCTAGTAATTTACATCTGAAAAATCAGCCACTGAAACAGTAATGGAACACACTTCTACTCTGATACACATGCTGTGAACATGAGTCAGTATCAACTGTCTTTTATTACGGCCTTCCTATTTCCAACCATTTCAAATTCACATATTTTTATTTATTTTTTGGATGACTGAGTAAATAATCTGAGGCACTGGATTATAGGAAAAAGAGTGTGACATCAAGATTGGAGAAAGACTCACTACAAACTTGCCATACACAGATGACAAAACACTGCTTGTTGAAAGTGAAGAGAACTTGAAACACTTATCGATGATGATCAAAGACTGTAGCCTTCAGTATGGATTACACCTCAACATAAAGAAACAGAAGTCCTCAAAACTAGACCAATAAACATATAATGATAAATGGAGAAAAAGATTGATGTTGTCAGAGATTTTATTTCACTAGGTTCCACAATCAATTCTCATGCAAGCAGCAGTCAAGAAATCAAATGATGTATTTAATTGGGCAGATCTGCTATAAAAGACCTCTTTAAAGTGTTCAAAAGCAATGATAACACTTTGAGGACTAAGGTGCACCTGATCCAAGTCATCTTATTTTCAGTCACTTCCTATGCATGGAAAGTGTGACAGTGAATAAGAAAGACCAAAGAAGAATGGATATATTTTATTATGGTGTTGGTGAATGTTGAATATATCTCTCTTTGAAAAAGTACAGTCAGAATGCTCTTTACAAGCAAAAATGGTGAGACTTTGTCTCACGTACATTGGAGGACCAGTCCCTGGAGAAGTACATCAAACTCAGTCTAGTAGTGGGGCAGAAAAAAAGTGAAAGACCCTCAATAAGTTGGATTGACACAGACTGCAACAACTGGCTCAAACATAGCAATGATTGTGAAAATTGTTCAAAGCAAGTAATATTATGGTCTATTATACTTGAGATTGGGAGCTTTGGTAGTGCAGTGCCTAAGGCACTTGACTGCTAACCAAAAGGCTGGCAGTTCAAACCCACCAGCCACTCCTTGGAAGGAAGATTGGGCAATCTACTTCTGTATTGATTCCGCCTTGGAAACCCAAGGAGGACTCACTATGATTTGGGTCCGACTCGACGGCACATAACAACAACATACTTGAGATCAGTATGAGTCAGAGCTGACTCAATGGCACCTAACAGTATGTTGTGGAGGTTTCAGAATGCAACAGAGGGATGATTATTCATTTTTCTCGCTATTAATGATTCTTAGACTATAAGTTAGGTGATAGGCAATGAAGGTGTGAATCTCAAACTGATACTTTTCCATAATGGAAGTTTTGAGTCCTTTCACTGGCCAAAATAGGTGTTTGTCACTTGGTGGGATTTAAAATTCATTTCTACATACCTCATGAATGGTAAACTATTTGCTGGTAGATTGACTTTTGTTTTGTTTTTTTTTTCTTCATTCTCTTACAGTTTTTTGGGGGATCCTATTCTTTGTAGGTATTTTAACGGACAGGTTTCATGAAGCATTTGTAAATTGACCCCATTTCCTAGGTTCCCAAATTACTAATTTTCATGTTCAATTAAATTTTAAAATGCAATTTTGATTAGATGATTTCTATAACATATAAATAAATTATGTATTATTTATATAGTGACAGTGTAAATTAACTTTGACTTTTCCATTTAGAACAGAAAAAAAAAAATACTTCAGTGTAGTTTTCACTCACAATCCAGCTCTTTGGTAAGTAAATAAAATATGTAATTTAAGTAGAGCATTGGAATTCATTTGCAAATTATTGTCTGTTTCATCTAGGCTAAGAACTTTTAAATCAATTTTTAATATTTCAATATTCTTTACTTCTTTAGAAAGAATGATTCCTTTCAGACTATTGCAATATGGAGCTCCTCCTTGTAGTATTTTTTTTGTCTTACTGAACAATAAAGCAATTATTTTTTTTTTTTTATGTTTGCTGCTATTTCTGTCTTCTTTTTAAGATTAAAATCATCCAGAGATAATGGACTCCAGGAAGAGAGTAAACAAATTATAGAGGAACAACACAATTCCTTAGAGCAGGGTGGCAGGGTAAATTCTGCATCTCAGTCTTGTTACACTCTGGCGAGAAATGTGTACGGGACCCATTATTCGTTGTCATGACTAGGACAAGCAGCATGTAAAAGGTTGATATTCAGCCCTGCTAAATTGAACTTGCTACCTTGTTTAAAAATAACATTGATCAGAGTGGTCATGGATATTGGAGGAATAATATTCAGTTCTGTTCTAAGAAGAGAATACATGAGTATGGGCAAATTGCACAGCATGGTTATAAAAAAGCAAGCATTTAAAGTTGTTTGTGTTTAAAGTACAATTTGAAAAAGGACACTGGAAATAGATCACTAGGAATCTTCAACTCAAGACTAAAAGAACTTGTATTTTTATATTCACTAAAAATTAGGAAACCAGAGATTGATGTGATAAATAGAGGGTAAGGTGAAGAAAAGGCAATCAGTGAAAAGGTATTCAGGCAGTTCATTATGTTAATGCAAGTGGGAATGTAGAATTGAGAAAAGTATTGAAAAGTGTAGGACTCAACAGAATCGTTACTTATCAATTATTATGTAAATACCATGGTAGTTAAAGTTGTGTATCAACTTGGCTGGGCCTGGCTGAGTGGCTAGGCAGTTGGTAGTAGTTATTCCCCATGATGAGAATGGCAATCAACTTCATGGTGGGATCTACAAGCAGCTGAGTAGCTGCCATAGAGAAGTGGTCTGCTTCCTATATATGAGACTTAACTTTGGAACTGATCTCCAGCTTATGGCACACTTGAATCCTGCATGTAGCTGAGTTATTGTTCAGCAGCCTGCCATGCTCTGCCAATCTTGGGACTTTTAATGGAGTTGAATTAATGATCTGCTGTGTGGTATGGTAATATCGGGACTGTGCCTTGTTACTCGTCGACCTTGGGTTTGTCAGCCTCAGTAGCCAGCAACTGAGTGAAGAAAAGCCTCCAGTTTCAGTGGCTCCAGAGCAGGAGGCAGAGCTGAAGCTCAAGGTTGAGGGGCTTTCACCTAGCCCTTAGAGCCTAGCACTTTGAACTTGGACTGAAAGCCTCCAAATTGTAAGAATAGACTCCCGTTTGTTAAAGCCATCCCATTTGGTATCTTCTGTTAGAGCGGCATAGGTAACCACAACAAGTACTATGTGCCAAGAGCTTCTTCATATGCATTATATAATCTAATCCTCATGAAAAGCCTAAGAGTAAAGCTATTGGCTCCATTTTGGGAAAAGGTAGCTGAGGCCAACCAAAGTCTACACCATCGGAAGTAGTAGACTTGAGATTTGAATCCAAGTAGTCTGATTCCAGACTGGTATTCTTAGCAATTGTGCTATTCTGTGACCTTATTAATGAAGGGAAGGCATGAGAAAGGTGGAGGTCTGAGATGAGAGCAGAACTCCAGCCTTACCAACTGAGGAGATGAAGATGACAATCATAGAAAAATGACACACAATAAGAGATTTGGGGGCACCAAAGTTGAGTACAATTTAGCATATGTCGAGTTTTAGTGCTTGTAGAATGTAAAAGTAGAGATGTCCAACAAGCAAATGGAAATGCAGAATCAGCTC
Source organism: Orycteropus afer afer (assembly GCF_000298275.1). Taxonomy (NCBI): domain Eukaryota; kingdom Metazoa; phylum Chordata; class Mammalia; order Tubulidentata; family Orycteropodidae; genus Orycteropus; species Orycteropus afer. Next base: position 5,338,611 of record NW_006921633.1, on the reverse strand, counting down.
AAGAAAGGGTTGTGGAGAGAAATAGAGTTATCTAAAAGGAGGTAATAGATGATACCAGGAAAGGCCATGAAATTGACAGGGGAGAAAGTGTGGAAATAAAAGCAGGCCAAGAACAGGTCCTACGGGAGTCAGAAGGGCAATTACTATTGCAGTATGAAACGAGCATGATTTCATTTCAGAGAGTTTAAACATCTTCTGGAGTAGCAATTCTCTCTGAGTTGGAGAAGGCATTGCACTGCAGGGCACCATCAGCCTGTAAATCAATTAAACTCAAATTGCAAAGTCAAACGACATCTGTTCTCATCATGACTTAAAACCTGCTAAAATGAAGAATCTTTAGCTGGAATAAGTTAAATTTTTTATAAGTTGCTATATCCCACTGAGTTGTTTTTCTTTATACAAATTCTATAATATAGAAGCAGATTTGGGGCAGGAAGGGTCCTTAGAGATTTCCTGGTTTAACACCCTCATTTCATAAGCTAGAAATCTGGGGCTCAGAGAAATGACACCAGGTCACAAAGCCAGCTTTTTCATAAATGAGATCATTTATATTTACACTCACTAACAGTTTGGGGACCAAACAGTATGTATTTCATAATAATACTTACCTGAGAGTATTATTGAAAGGAAATGTTTTACAACATGTGACCAGAAACTTTATTGAGAGTATAATTTGTATACTTTTTCCTCTCCATTTACTAAGAAGGTAATCATCGTTCTGTTTTGTTTTGTTTTCCCCTAGGCAGATTTCATTTGCAGGAAAAAAGTTAAGATTTTTCTCAAATTACTTTGTTACTTTTTAAGAATACCTGAGTTCCTTTAGGGGGTAGAGGGAAAGGGAAAGTAAGCACAATAGTGGAAGCAAAGAAGAGGAGATGAGAGGAAGAGACAGGTGAGCACCTCTCTTCCACTCTCTTGAAGACTTTACTCAGGCTCTGCCAAAAAGATTCTTACAATTCTTACTTTCTATAAGGTCCTCTCTGCTATCTTACTTTCTCTCTTCAGACATAGGCATGCTATCTTAGAGTTTATGAATAGAACATATTTCTGAGCTTTGTTTTCTCTTCTGAAGGGTTCTACATTGACTCAATCATATTAATCAGGATCACCATAGAGTCTGAAAAAAAGAACAAAAACATTCATATTACTACTGCCTCTGGTTTTGATGCAATTATAATTTTATTTTAAACCATTTTAATTTTCTCTCTGTTTTAAGTTATTGATTATTACCATGTGGAGCCTTGGTGGCACAGTGGTTAACTGCTTCACTGCTAATTGAAATGTTAGTGATTCAAACCCACCAAAGGCTCCAGAGAAAAGACCTGGCAATTTGCTCCCATAAAGGTTACAGCCTACAAAACACTATGGGTTGGACTTTGAAGTTATTCATTACAATTCCACCACCACCACCACCACCACTAACACCCCTGCTGCTGAAAATTTGCATTTCCACTCCAGATATACTGAACCAGAGTATATATTTTAAGAATCCCCAGGTAATTCTTTCAGATTTATAAGAATCATAAGATTCTTATAGATTAGTATACATAAGAATCACCTGGGATTCTTGATAAAATGTTGTTGTTGTGTGCCGTCGAGTCGGACCCAACTCAGTGACTCCTCCTTGGATTTCCAAGGTGGTATCACTACAGAAGTAGATTGCCCAACCTTCCTTATGATGAGTGGCCCTTGAGTTTGAACCACCAGCCTTCTGGTTAGCAGTCAAGTGCCTTAGGCACTATGCTACCAGAGTTAAGATATGGATTCTAATTCAGTGTACTTGGAGTGGAAATGCAAATGCTTAGCAAGCATTTGAACTGGAATGAATTGCTGGAAACTCTCTGACTATGGAGCAGTTATACTCTATCCAACAGGGTTTCTCTGAGTCTGAATTGACTCAATGGCACACAACACAACCACGTTATTACCATTAATGCAGCTGTTTTGTTAGTTATCATTAAACGGATCCCAACTTACAGTGACTCCCTGTGTGCAGAGTAGAGCTGCTTTATAAAGGTTTTAAGACTGTGACATTTCAAATGCAGATCAACAAGCCTGTCTCCAAGGCACCTCTATATGGGTTTGGACTATCAACTTTTCAGCAACATCACCTAACATTACCCCCAAAATATTCAACTGGAGGAACCCTGGTGAGACAGTAGTTAACCAATTGGCCGTTACCCAAAAGGTCAGCATTTTGAACCTATCAGCCACTCCATGGAAGAAAGATGTGGCAGTCTGCTTCTGTAAAGATTTACAGCCTTAGAACCCTGTGAGGCAATTCTACTTTGTCCTGTAGGTATGTTATGAGTCAGGATTGACTCAAAAGCAATGAATTTTATTTTTTGGGGATACTTAATTAAATATTAAGTATAAGGAGATAATTAAGTGAACTTAATATTTTAGGAAAGTGTGCTGTATACTGTGATAACCCCAGGAGCAGAACCACATCCATCTGGGAAGTACAGTAAGGCAATTAAAGACACAAGACAGCCCTTTTAAGTGCCAAAGTAGTGGTTTAGGCAATTTGTTTTGAGATAGGTAAACTGAACTATATTAATTGGCAGAAACTCTGAAGAGAAAAATAATAATTCTGGTAGATTCTACATAGAAAGTTTTGCAGAGAAAGTTGGAGCCAAATGAGACTTAAAAACTAATGTTTTTAAACAAAGATGTATGAGTGCTGGGTTTATTTTGATACATTGAATGAGTCAAGAGCTTTTGTGAGGATGATAGGTAAGAAAAGTAATTGAGGGAACCAGAATTATACTTTATTTAATTTTCTCTTTGTGAATTAGAACCATACCAGAGACTGGAAATAATCCCATGATATATAGAAATGGTTCTTAACTTTTAGTATATTTGGGACTCTTTAGAAAATTTAGTTGCATAGACCACAATGCTAGACCAATTAAACTATATCCTCTAAAGTTGGGATCCAGACAAAGATAGTTTTAAAACTCCCAGATGTTTCTCACATATAGCAAGTTTGAACACTACTGGTTTTGCAATGTTGAATTGGGGCTGGGTTAGGGTGGTAGGTAGACCAATGGCCTTGAAATCTGTGAATATGTTATATCACAAAAGAGACCCTATATATGTTATTAGATGAAGGCTAATGTAACCAAAGAAGGATATGTAACCATACATAAAGAGTTTAGAGTGATGAGAAGATAAGAGTGTAGAAATGCAGTGACCCATATAATATGGAAAATTCAAGGAGTTAGATTCTTCTCTAGAACCTCCAGAAGAAACATAGTCCTGCCTATCTATCTTAGCCTTTTAATGTCCAGAAAGGTAAAATAATCAACTTGTATTGTTTTTAGTCACTAAATTCATGGGAATTTGTTATAGCAACCATAAGAATTTAATACAAATAGCAGATTAAAAAACTGAGCAACTGAATGATCATGGTCTACAGTAGGAGAGAGTGTGATGGACAAACTTTCCTGCTTTGGCTCTTTGTAACAGCAGTCCTCTGCAATCATCTTTTCTAGTATTTCTTCTTTTATCTTTTTAAATGTATTTGTATTTCCTACTGTTTCTTTCTATTTTCTGGGGCCTAAAGTAATTATTGTGGATATTTAAAAAAATTTATATATGTATAGAAAGAAGATCTGTTTGAAACATGAATTCTCAGAGGCAGGAATACAAATAAAAGCCAGGGCTGCACAGAATAACCTTGAGATTTTATCCTCTTCTGGGCTATTGCTTTGGTAAAAACTTAGTTAACAAAAGGCTAGATGTGCAAAGAACTAGATGTGTAAAGGTATTTACTATTACAAAGGTATGGTTCTCCAGAGCTATCAGAACTAAATGGGACTATTACCACTGCCTAAGTATCTATTTCTCAAGTAGTTCTATTCTAATATAGTCTGTGAAGAAGATTTTGGACAAGCAATGAGAATTAAAAATTTAGGGGCTGAGGAGAAATTCTGAAATTTTGTATTGGAGTTGTCCATGTGGGACACAAACTACTCTTTGGAGGAAGAGCATAGCTGATTGGGACCATTTATACTTCTTGTGAAAAATGATAGCTTTGTGGCCATTGTCTTTGCTTGATTTGGAGTCATTTAAATTATTCTTAGGGGAACAAATTTGTGAGGTAATAAACTTTCCTCATGATAGAAAACAAACACTTCCCCTACCATCCAAAGAAAGAGTTATTGTCATTATTGTTAGGTGTTGTCAAGTCAGTTTCCACTCATAGTGACCCTATGTACAACAGAACAAAACACTGCCTGGTCCCACACCAGCCTTACAATTCTTGCTATGCTTGAACCCATTGTTGCAGCCACTGTGTCAATCCATCTCATTGAGGACCTTCTCTTTCTTCACTGACTCTCGACTTTACCCAGCATGATATCCTTCTCCAGGGAATGGTCCCTTCTGATGACATGAACAAAGTAGGTGAGGTGAAGGCTGGCTATTCTCATTTCCAAGGAGCATTCTGGCTGTACTTCTTCCAGGATAGATTTGTTCTTTCTTCTGACAGTCCATGGTACTTTCAGTTTTCTTTGCCAACGTTACAATTCAAAGGCTTTAACTCTTCTTCAGTCTTCCTTATTTATTGTCCAACTTTCACATGCATATGAGATGATTGAAAATAATATGACTTGTGTTAGGCATATTTTAGTCTTCAAAGTGACATATTTGCTTCTTAACACTTTAAAGAAAGAGTAGGTTTGGAAAAGCTGTGTTTCCAGGTAGTGATCCCTGTTTGACTTTAAAAAAAAAAAAAAAAGGAGGTAACTAGTGCTTTTATCATAATGACATGAGTTATCAATTCAGCGCCTGAAGAACCAAGGTAAGAGTGAAGAAAGGCTATGATGAGAGTAACTAAGAGCATAGAGTCTTTGGGTAAAGAGATAAAATAATTCCTCAGGTAGGATACTGGTCCAAGAGCAAGGCTGATGAACATTTAAGTGGCTTGAAAGAAGGAGCACTGAGATCTGGGATGGTGTGAATTTTTAAGGCCTAGTCAAGCAGCCATCACTAATAGATCATCTTATTATGTACAGGGTCTTCATAAACCTAAACTTATGTGATTGCTAAGGAATCATTCATTCTCCATGCAAGTGAATATTTTGAACTACTTGCATCTGAAATTCTCTCAAATGTCCTCAAATGTGGTAGCAATGTTCACAAAAGTGATTTTTGTTTCTAAGTCATGTGATTTTTTTGTAGTAGAGTGTCAAACAAACATGCAAGATGTAGAAACAGATCTTGATGTTTATAAATATATCTATATCTATATTCAAAATAAATTCAATTAAATAATTTTAATTGTTATTGTATAATACAATCAGAGTCTCTAGGTGATATAAACAGTTAAGCATTCCATTACTAGCCAAATCCACCTAGGAGACAGGCCAGCTGATATGCTTCTGAAAGGATACAGTTCTATTCTGCACACATGGGATCCCCATGAGTCAGAATCAACTCAACAGCAACTAAAAACAACAACAAATCTAACACAATCCCTAGACTCAAAATGACATTCTATAAATGCTTACTGAGTATTAAATGGGTTAATTAAGTGTAGGTTCATCCAAAATGTTTAATAAAAACCTCTGTTTTTGCATCTTCTCACAAGAATTCTCTATTTAATTTTTTAAAAGTTTAATATGAAGTCAATATACTATAGTGTGTAACAGATATGGTAAGAAAAATAGTAGCTTTTAGTATGATATTTATCAGATTGGAGCAAGATTTTTAAAATTGACCTTTCCAGGTCATGTTCCCTGAGGGATTATCATGCAAGAAGTTTATAAAGTACTATTCTCTTGATAAAAACATTTAAAAGAAGTAGAATTATTTAACTTATAGACAGAAGTTTTGCTGCAGTAGAGTCATAACACTGACCTCAGATTACTCCATGGGAAAATCAGAAGTTGACTTCATTTTTAAGACTTGACCCAAGTCAAGACAAGACGTTTGGGGCTTTACCCCAACCCACTGCTCTCGAGTTGATTTCAATTCATAATGATCCTGATATCAACCTGTTATTAGAGATAAGGCATGAGAATCTGTTTAGTCTATGTTGTGATTCTCCTATTGAAGATTGCCACTAACTCTCATGACATCTTTCCCACCACAGGCCCCTCCTATACTTAAAATCTTCTGGGTCACATACGTCTCACTCAAAGCTTACAGAATTTTATGTTATCTGATATAGCAAGTGGATATATAAATATTAGTGTTGATATAAATACTGCCTCCAAAATTAAAATAGACCTATCAGACATTAAATTTTTCTCTATGTGTTGGGAGTTTGAGACGAAATGATGTGCCCTATACTTCAGAAGCAATATGCCAGCATGTTCCCAACCATTCAAACTCACAGCCATCAAATTGATTTCAACTCATAGTAACCCACCATTAGGTTTCCAAGGCTATAAACCTTTTATTGAAGCAGGCTGCCTTATCTTTCTTCTGCAGAGCTGCTGGTAGGTTTAAACCACCAATATTTTAGTTAGTAGCCAAATGCCTTAACCACTACACCACCAGAGCTCTTTTCCAGATCAGTAGACTCCTACAAATTCAGAGATGTAGTGAACTCATGAACCATCATTGGGTTTATCTCCCAGCTTCTAGATCATACATGTCTTATCAAATCTTCCCATGTATTTACTATTTCCTGCTCACAAAGCTTTATCAGTATAATTTCATCAATATAGTAAATATTTCTGATGTTCTACAGGACATACAGGAGCTCTGGTAGCATAGTGGCTAAAGCACTTGACTGCTAACCAGAAGGCTGGGGGCTCAAACCCACCAGCCACTCCTCGGAAGGAAGGTTGGGCAATCCTACTTCTGTAGTGATACTGCCTCAGAAACCCAAGGAGGGGTCGCTATGATTCAGGGCTGACTCGATGGCACATAACAACAACAACAACAACAGGTCATACAGATACTGTGGATCTCTTTAGACCATATTTTAACTGAGGATGAAAGAGTTAGCAAAGCATTGGGGGAAAAAAATAGAAAATGAATACTGCTGTCCACTCCAAGTAAATATCAACCATTCCTTATATTCCTTTTTGCTAATGATGGAAAGTAACACATTTGCTATATAAGTGGATATATACATTGTACCTGACATCAGGTTAATTGTCTCTGGCCAAAATTCCATATCTTCCACAGTAGCTTTAACTGAGGCTACCACTTCATTAAGTTTGATAATATATAGTATTCCCAAGATCAGTTTGGAATTTTTAGGACCAGACTGGTTAAGTAAGTACAGATATGATGGAGAGTACTAGCCTTTGACAGAAAGAAGTAGGTCACTTCCTATGGTCACAAAGTTCAAAAGGATCTGGATATTCAAGATTTTCAAGCATGTCAATGTATATTACCCTCTTCTCATCTCAGGAACACATTATTTCTGAATAATAATAATAATAATAACTTGGCAAATCAGACTTGTCTAAGTTGAAAATTTAATCTTCTCTGGAAATATGCTACTCTTATCATTAAGTCCTGGTTCTGATTCTCTGCTTTCTCTGTCTTCTGTACAGAATAAAAGACAGTTTATATGGTGCCAAGAAGTATCTCTGGCTTACCCAGCTAGCTTATAATTCATAATTAATAAACTCTCCTTTCATTATCTTTCTCTATAATGTCAATTGCCCCAGTAATAGTCATCCAATTCCACTATCCTTATAAATACTGGTACACTCATATTTCTCAAACACCTGCTATACAGTTAGTGTATTTCCTTCCACCAGTGTTCCTTCTAAGTTCAGTGCTAACAAAAGTTTCTACAATTGTGGTGATGCCTTGTTCCAGGGGCTACACAAGCTCCATCTGCCACCAGTGACTGGGTTGCTTGTTGATCTAGTTCCCGAATCTCATCTTTTTTGTCAGTCTACTATAAGAAGCAATTGTCATAGATTGGGTTTCACATGAAGAAGAGTCTAATATGGAGATTAGCATGTCTTATGTATAGTAGGACGGCCTCTTCCTTCTTCCTAGTCTGTCTCAGTCTATAAACTGGCTGTTACCTATGCACCAGGTGCATCTCGCTGGGTTTTAACACCAGAGGTTCAGCCTCAAAACTCACGTCTACATGTCACCACAGTAGGACAAACCGACAGACAAGTTTGTCCTGCTGTTGGAGACCTCTCGTATCCCCCCC
>NW_006921633.1:5325708-5326309 GCF_000298275.1 Orycteropus afer afer | reverse complement strand
GCTCATTGAATTAACACCTGTGGGGGATGGGCTTGGGAAGAGGGAGAAGTTGTATTTTAGCTGACTTCTGGCAAACTTTGAAGGTGGGATACATCTTCAGAACTATCTAGAACTATCTTTAGCTGAAAAGATGATCCGGTCTTAAAATTCAGCATTGACGAGTCACAGGATTTAGATTGTGACCTAGTGTAGGAGCTCTGGTAGCATAGTGCCTAGGGCACTTGACTGCTAACCAGAAGGCTGGTGGTTCAAACCCACCAGCCACTCCTCAGGAGGAAGGTTGGGCAATCTACTTCTGTAGTAATACCACCTCAGAGACCCAAGGAGGGGTTGCTATGAGTTGGGTCCTACTTGATGGTACATAACAGCAACAACATAGGTAGTCTGTCTTCATCTGAGGGCCAGCCAAAGAAGCTGATGGTTGAAGGCTATTCATCAGCAGCCTTTCCAGAAATAAGTGAAAACATCTTGATGTGCAGATCTAGGCAGTGAAGCATAATATTCACAACATGGTTTGAAGAAATTACATTGAAAACTACTTTTAGAGTTATCTGTAGTTAGACATGTGATTTCAAAACTGTAAACCTATATATATATATAT
>NW_006921633.1:5323718-5324869 GCF_000298275.1 Orycteropus afer afer | reverse complement strand
TGTGTGTGTGTGTGTATATATATATATATATATATATATATATATATATATATGAATCACTCAGCAAGGTCTTTTGTTTGTATTTTTATTTACTGTAATTGATGTTATTACCATCATGATCTTCACCCCTACCCATCCTCTGAAGTGGTCAGATTTAAACTTAAAACAAATGTAATGAGTTATGTGTTGGGTGCAATTTATTGCATAGACTTTTTTGAACCAATCAGCCTCTTGATTTTAAATATTGTTTTCCTCTCCAAGAGAGTCTCTGATGTATGGTGGATTTTACAACATTAGCACCAGCTTCAGCAGCAATGATGTTTTCTCCTTCTTGGTCAATACTTGCCCTCCCAGAAACTTCTCCTGCTCTGTAGTTCGTGAAACAAAATGGCTTCATTTCCCTTCAGTTAACCCTACCTTACGACTCCCTGGCTTTGACTTCTCTGAAAAAATGGCTCAATTCCTTCTTCATCCTAAATTTAAATGTGTTTCCTAGTAGACCTGAGCTACAAAATCTCTTTGATGAGCTGCAATGACACCCTTCATTTACACTCCAGTTGGCACTATGCACAAGACATGAGGAAATTTTGGATAACTCCCAAGGGTTAGAAGACTCTTAGAAGATGCCTTCCTGATAGACCCAGAGAGTAGCTAATTTAATTTCCTATAGGCACACGAGCATCTTTTAGAGAACTGGAGTAAATGAATCTCCTCAAACTACCAGAAACATTCCTACTCTCTTCCTTAGGATTTCAACCCATACATAAGAAGTCAAGATAAATGTCACTTGGTAACTATTTCCTTTGTTTCATCTCTGCTCCCTTGCAAACCCACTGCCTCATCTCTCAAAGCCTCTCACTTCCCTTCCTATTCATAGAGTCTTCAGCAGATGTACTATCTTCTTTCTCCTTCCCTAGGGTTTTCAAACTTACCCTCACATCTAAAATTATAATCATGGAGAAGCAGGAAGATGGCATCTTTCCTGTAGCACACACGTTAGTTCCCTCTAACATCTTAGTGCCTGAAAAACTAAGTGCATCAGATTGAAATGGGGATTATTTTGCTCTGAACAGCTCATTAAGTCAGAGTATGCCAAACTCAGGGGAATAGGATTAGAAGGAGAAAATGGCAGTGGAATTACCTGGAAAGAA
>NW_006921633.1:5321576-5322844 GCF_000298275.1 Orycteropus afer afer | reverse complement strand
ATATTCTAATATTTACTTATTATTGTTTTATTTCAATAAGATAACTTTTATATTATTAAAATAATTTAAACTTTCAGCATTTACTGACTCACAGGCATATGAACTAGGGTCCAGCTTCTACTTCCTTTATATGTTCTTCATTTTCTATAAGTGGATGAAATTATTTAATACAAGTTTTAATGTAGGAGAATTAACTGTTTGCAAATATTTACAATTTAAGTTAAGTCGTTGACTGGTGTGGAAAAACAAATTCTATAAGGATAGTGTGTTTACATTTTCAAATTAAAATGTAGTATTTTTTTTCTTCTTAAATAACATGTACTTAATTGTCATGAGGTAGCTATTCTGTTTTTAATAATCTCATTTAGAGATACATTCATAGGACTGATTAGATAGTCCAGCAAAAATTGTTATAGAAATAGAGGTAGTGTTATCACAGAAAACTTATTTACAAATTAAAATCTATTTTGATACTTGGAAGTTTAGAAAAAGTTTGAATTTTTCAAACTAATTATGCTTTCTGTAATTCAAACCCTCTTTTCTTGACAAGACCAAGCAGAAGTTTATCTATGAAACTTAAAGGTGCTCAATGTTAAATTTTTCTTCTAAGGCTCTTAACTGTTTAAGAAATCAATAATCAAGAAACCAGTGTGTTTTTTTTCACATTTGTACTATTTTAAGATTAGACCCCTATATACTCATTCATTAACTATCTTCTTTTTCTGTATTATTCTTGGCACTCAGTAAGACTGTTGAAGTCTATTGTATTTTCACCTTCTTTAAAAAGAATTTAAGATTATAAAATGTGCATAAACATTGTGTTAAAATTTTTTGTTATTTAATGTTTGGAGACATGAGAATTTTATACTATAATTTTACATAGGAAGATAAATATTATGAATAATTTTCCTTTTAAAGTTTAATGACAGAAAATTCTAGTTCTGTGCGTGGTTTTAAAGTTTAATAAGAACATTTCTTGGGCTGTCAGTATTGGCAATGTAAAATATTTAAAATTTTGGAGATTGGACTATGAAAACTTCAGCTGTCTCCCATGTCACAGTAAGGTACTAACTCGTCAAAGTTACTTCCTGTATACCAGAAAATGATCTGATACAAACTAGTCTGGTCAGTAATCAGGTCATAGTGACATATGTAATAATACTCTTAGACTGCTACTTTTGCAACAGTAGAAGCATTGTGTTTAAGTAGCTGCATTCTTTTCTAAATTCTTAAATTCAACATTGTAGGCACAGAGTGTAAGCAAATCT
>NW_006921633.1:5319504-5320186 GCF_000298275.1 Orycteropus afer afer | reverse complement strand
GTGTGTGGGTAGCTGCTGTTGGCTATGTCTCTGTCTACTACCTGGGTCCCATTCTAAATAAAGTAGTCCCGGGGGCAGGGGACTTCTCTCAGACAGAGGTGAGGGTAAGAGTTTGTGCCCCACCTCTGTAGGCTTTTAAGTTCTTTCCTGATGGCCCCTCTGCAACTGTGCCTGTCTTAAGTTGTTCCTTTTTGAGGAATCTTACCCGTCTTTGGCTAACCAGCCATCCTTCAGGGCCAAACAGGGTGATGTGAGGGACGAGCAGTGCTCTGTGTTCACGCCCCTGTGGCTTTTACACTCAATAGTTTTTGAGGGACCCAGGTTGGGCAGAGACAGAGACAGAGTGCATGGCACCAGTGTTTTGGGGGGGGGGGTTTGGACAAGATATTCCTTGGTTTATTTTTCAGTGATGGCTCAGTTCCCTTCTCTGTACTTGTTCTACTTCCCCCAAGCTCCGGCAAAGAAAATCTTGGCTAATTCCCTCTGGTTCTGCTTGTTCTTTTTTAGCTTGGAATTCTCACTCTTCCTTCCTTATTCTTTTCTTCCCTTACTTCCTTGAAGTTTCCCTATTATTATATACCCTTATGGTTGTTGTTGTTGTTGTTGTTGTTATGTGCCGTCGAGTCAGCCCGACTCATAGCGACCCCTCCTTGGGTTTCCGAGGCAGTATCACTACGGAAGT
>NW_006921633.1:5316152-5317904 GCF_000298275.1 Orycteropus afer afer | reverse complement strand
AGCTGGGGTCTCTGCTTACACCGATGCAAAAGTGGCTTGGGCAAAAGACCCCAGCTCCTTTTGTTCTACATATTTATAGGATGATTAAGGGACGGTTACACAAGATGAGGTTAACTGTAAATGATTGGTACAGGGGGCTAGTTCTGCTATTTGGCGGCAACTGATAGGTGCAAGTTTGGGATTTTCCAGTTTCCTGTCAAGGGATGGGTCCCTCTTCAGGACTTTCCAGGCCCTGGCTTTTCTGAGTGGTTTCTACACAACAGTGATTTCCCATAAATTGGGTCTGTTACATTAAACTGAAACTTAAGCAATAACCAAAACTTAGGCCTACAAAGATTAAGTAAAAACTTAAGTCTACTTGGTCCTTTAGCTTTGTCAAGGTTACTATACTTTAATTCTATTCCCTTACACCTTCAATACCCACTTTTATTGGTAAACTTGAGAAAGCAGAGATCTTTCTGGTACCGGGTGCCAGTGAATTGGTAGCAGACATGGAAATCACGTCACAAGTGGACAGGTCCTGGGACTAACTTGCATCATGAATCAGGACAGTTATTCTCAGTCAGCTTTTTGGCATGGAGGGGCCTAGAGAGCAGGGGTTTTACAGCTTTCTGGACCTGGTGGAAAGTGTCGGCCCCTTCACAGTTGGAATCTTTGCCGAACTTGAGCTGTGGGCCTGTGAGTAACAGTATAATGTCATCATTACTCAAAGCCCTGGAAATGGCTCCTGGTGCCTTAGAGCTTCCCACCCCCTCCCTTTTCTTCCTACTTCCCCTGCCTTTTCCCTACCTCATCCAACAGAGAAACCACATTAAACCACCATAACTCATGCTGGTTCGAATCCTAAACTCCCTTTATGGTGAACAGAGATCTGCATCCACATTGTACACAGTGATTCCATCATCACAAAAAAAAAACTGCAGAGCAACCCAGCACACTGGAATTAATAACCAAAAAATAATAATAATAAAATAAAATACACCAGCTACACCTTTCCAAAAATATTAAATCATAAAAACAAAACAGAACAAATCAATACATAACTTACAGTTAAAGACAACTTCAAAATGTCTAGGAAACAACAGTTAACCTCAAATCAAACAAACAAACAAGCAAACAAAAAACAAAAAGAGGGAAAAAAAAAAACTGACAATTGTGGAAGACTTATTAACATAAAACTCCCCCAATCTCATTAAGGAAGAAAATATATTTGTCCAAGAAGTTCAAAGAACCCTATACAGGATAGATCCGAAGAGAAAAACACCGAAGCATATCATAATCAAACTCTCCAAAACTAAAGACAAAGAATCTTGTGAGCTGCTCAGGGACAAAAGAAACATCAATTATAACAACCATACAGTTAGTCTGATCACTGATTACTCAGCAGAAACCATGCAAGCAAGAAGGCAAGGGGATGGCATATATAAACTTCTGAAGGAAAAGAACTTCCAACCAAGAATCCTATATCCAGCCAAATTGTCCATCATATTTGAGGGTGAAATCAAGACATTCTCAGAGAAACAGAAATTAAGGGATTTTGTGAAAACCAGACCAACCCTATAAGAAATGCTTAAGGAAGTCCTTCCAATAAAGAACCCACAACAAAGAACAACAAAATCAGGACACATGACATCAATACTACAACTAAACCAGAAATTGTTGTTGTTGTTATGTGCCATCGAGTCGGCCCCGACTCATAGCGACCCCTCCTTGGGTTTCCGAGGCAGTATCACTACGGAAGTAGGATTGCCC
>NW_006921633.1:5294091-5315112 GCF_000298275.1 Orycteropus afer afer | reverse complement strand
AAAATAGACAACTCTACAATAGTAGTAGGAGACTTTAACATACCACTTTCAAGGAGGGACAGATCAACTAGAAAAAACCTCAACAAAGAAACAGAAGAACTCAACAACACAATCAACCAACTTGACCTCATAGACATATACAGAGCATCCCATCCAATGAAAGCACAATTCACATTCTTCTCCAGTGCACACACTGCCTTCTCCAGAATACATCATATGTTAGAACATAAAACAAGCCTCAATAAATTCAAAAACTTTGGAATACTACAAAGCATCTTCTTGGATCACAATGCCATAAAATAAGAAATTAATAATAGGAAGATCAAGGAAAAAAACACCAAAGATGTGGAAGTTGAACAATACACTGCCCAAAAACTACTGGGTAATAGAAGAAATAAAAAGTGAAATTAAAATTTCCTAGGAAAAAACGAGAATGATACATCATACCAAAACCTATGGGACACAGCGAAAGCAGTACTCAGAGGACAGTTTATAGCAATAAATGCATACATCAAAAAAAGAGGAAAGAAAAAAAATCAACACTCTAACTCAACAACTCCAACAATTAAAAAAAAAAAAAAGAATCCTACAATATCTAGAAGAAAATAAGAAATATCAGAGCAGAAATAAATGGAGCAAGAAACAATAGAGCAAATCAACAAAACAAAAAGCTGGTTCTTCAAAAAGATTAAAAAAAAATTGACAAACCATTGACAAATCTAACAAAAGGAAAGAAAGAGAAGATGCAAGTTATAAGAATAGTAAACAAAAAGGGTGTCATCACAACAGAACCAACTAAAATAGAAAATATACTGACAGAAGATTATGAAAAACTGTACTCCAACAGATTTGAGAACCTAGAAAAGATGGACAAGTTTCTGGAATCACAAGACCTACTTAAACTATCCCACTCAGAGATAGAATACTTGAACAGACCCCCCAAAAAAGAAATTGAACACATCATAAAAAGACTCCCCACTAGGAAAAGTGCTGGCCCTGATGGCTTCACTGGAGAATTTTACCAAATATTCAGGGAAGAGTTGACATCTATACTACTCAAGCTATTCCAGAACATAGAAAAAGATGGAATACTCCCAAACTCATTTTATGAAGCAATAATAACACTAATACCAAAACGAGGGAAAGACACTACTAAAAAGGAAAACCACAGACCAATATCTCTCGTGCAAAAATCTTCAACAAAATCCTAGCCAACAGAATCCTGACCAAGTGGGATTCATACCTGGTGTGCAATGATGGTCTGACATCAGAAAAACAATCAATGTAATCCACCACATAAACAAAAACAAAAGAAAAAACCCTATGATTATATCAATCAGTGCAGAAAAGGCATTTGATAAAATACAACACACATTCCTGTTCAGAACTCTCAGCAAAATAGAAGTAGAAGAGAAATTCCTCAACAGAATAAAGGGCATATATGCAAACCCAACAGCCAACATCATTATTAATGAATAAACACTCAAAGCATTCCCTCTATGAATGGGAAGCAGATAGGGATGCCCTCTATCAGCATTCTTATTTAACATTGTATTGGACGTCCTGGCCAGGGCAATAAGGTAAGAAAGAGAAATAAAAGGCATCTAAAAGGCATCCAAAGAGGAAGTAAAGCTATCTCTATTTGAAGATGATATGATTCTGTACATAGAAACCTAAGAGACTCAGCAAAAATAAACTACTGGAAGTAATAGAGAGGTTCAACAAAGTGCCAGGATACAAGGTCAACATACAAAAATCAGTTGGATTCCTCTACACCAAAAAAAAGTCCTCTGAAAAAGAAATAAGAGAAACAATATCATTTACAATAGCTACTAAAAAGATAAAACATCTAGTAATAAGTCTTACCAGAGACAGAAAAGATCTATACAAAGAAAACTATAAAGCACTACTACAGGGGACAAAAAGGTCCCTACATAAATGGAACAACCTGCATTGTTCATGGATAGATAGACTGAATATTGTGAAAATGTCATTATTACCTAAAGCAATCTACACATTTAATCGAATCCTGATACAGATACCAACAAAATTTTTTAAGGACATAGAAAAACCAATTACTAACTTCATATGGGGGAACTCTAGTAGTGTAGTGCCTAAGCCACTTGACCACTAACCAGAAGGCTGGCAGTTCAAATCCACCAGCTACTCCTCAGAAGGAAGGTTGGGTAATCTACTTTCATAGAGATACAGCCTTAGAAACCCAAGGAACAGTCACTATGCATCTGGTCAGACTCTACGCCACATAACCACAACCTCATATGGAAAGGGAAGAGACCTCGGATAAGCAGAGCACTCCTGAAGAAGAAGAACTCCTGAAGAAGAAGAAGTGGGAGGTCTCACACTCCTGGATATTAAAACAGCCTATACAGCCATAGTAGTCAAAACAGCATGGTATTGGTACAATGATACACAGATAGACCAATGGAACAAAATCAAAAGCCCATTCATCTATGGACATATGATCTTTGACAAAGGTCCAAAACCCAATAAATGGGGAAGAGATATACTCTTGAACAAATAATGCTGGCAAAATTGGATATCCACTTGCAGAAAAATGAAACAAGACCCATAATTCACCCCATACACAGAAACAAACTCAAGTTGGATCAAAGACTTAAATGTAAAACACAAAACTATAAAATTCATCAAAGATAATATAGGGCCTAATCTAGGAGCCCTAATTTACAGCATAAACAGACTATCAGACATGACCCAGAATATGCAGGAGGTCAGCTGCAGGGATCTAGGTGAGAGAGGGAACTCAGGCACGCCCAAAATAGCAGGGCATAAGAGCGGGAGAAGGGATAAAAAAGCCAGGAACCTGGACAGAGGAGCAGTCAGCCGCAGGGATCCAGGTGAGGAGAAGGAAATCAGGAAGGCCCAAAGCAGCAGGGTGGAGAGTGAGAGAAAGGGAATTAAAAGGTCTAGGAATCTGGACAGAGGAGGAGTCAGCCTCAGGGACCCAGGTAAGGGTGGTAGGAGAGGTTTCCAACAGGGAGACAAACTTGTCTGTCGGTTTGTCCTACCATGGTGATGTGTTGATGTGAATTTTGAGGCTGAGTTACTGGTGTTTCAAACCCAGTGGGATGCACATGGTGCACAGGTATCAGCCCAGCTTACAAACTGAGACAGACTAGGAAGAAGGAGGAGACCATCCACTTCTCAAAGAATTGGCCAGGAAAAACCTTATGAGTAGCAAAGAAACATTGTTTGATGCATTACTGCACAATTTTATGAATAGTCCAGTTAGGTTAGAAGGCTCTCAAAATAGGACTGGGAAAGAGCTGCATCATCTGAGTAAACCCAGCCTTTCTCCTATGGATAAGGTAAAGCTTTCGAGACCTCCATTTGCTGATGTGGCACCACTCAAATTGAAGAGAAATAGCTGAAGACATCCATTAATCATCAGAATGTGGAATGTACAAAGTATGAATCTAGGAAAATTGGAAGTTTTAAAAAATGAAATGAAACGCATAAAGATTGATATCCTCGGTACTAGTGAGCTGAAATGGACTGGTTTTGGCCATTTAGAATCAGACAATCATGTGATCTACTATGCTGAGAATGACAGTTTGAAGAGGAATGGAGTGGCATTCATCATTAAAAAGGATGTTTCAAGATCTGTCCTGAAGTACAATGCTATCAGTGATAGGATAATATTCATAAGCCTACAAGGAAGACCCATTAATAGGACTATTATTCAAATTTATGCACCAACCTCCAAAGGCAGAAATGAGGAAATTGAAGATTTTTATCAACCTCTGCAGTCTGAAATTGACTGAATATGCATTTGGGATGTGTTAATTATCACTGGTGACTGGAATGCAAAAGTTGAAAACAAAGAAGAATCACCAGTAGTTAGAAAATTTGGCCTTGGTGACAGAAA
The DNA here is from genome assembly GCF_000298275.1 of Orycteropus afer afer. Taxonomy (NCBI): domain Eukaryota; kingdom Metazoa; phylum Chordata; class Mammalia; order Tubulidentata; family Orycteropodidae; genus Orycteropus; species Orycteropus afer. The sequence goes on along the minus strand of NW_006921633.1, from coordinate 5,311,205 downwards.
TAATGCTGGAACTCGTATGGTAGAATTTTGCAAGACTAACAACTTGTTCATTGCAAACACCGTTTTTCAACAACACAAATGCCGGGTCTACATGTGGACTTCACCAGACAGAACACACAGAAATAAGAATGACTACATCTGTGTGGCAAGAGGTGGTGGAAAAGCTCAATATCTTCCACCAAAACCAGGCCAGGAGCTGATTGTGGAACAGCCCATCAACAGCTCATATGAAAGTTCAACTTGAAGTTGAAGACAATTAAAACAAGTCAAAATATGATCTTGAATATATCCCTCCTGAATTTAGAGATCATCTAAAGAACAGATTTGATGCATTGAACACCAACGACTGAAAACCAGAAGAATTGTGGGAGGATATCAAAAACATTATACATGAAGAAAGCAAGAGATCACTAAAAAGATGGGAAAAGAAGAGAAGACCAAAATGGATGAGAGAAGAAACTCTGAAACTTGCCCTTGCGCAGAGAGTAGCTAAAGCCAATGGAAGAAATGACAAGATAAAAGAGCTCAACAGAAAATGTCAAAGAGCAGCTTGAGCAGACAAAACCAATTACTATAATGAAGTGTGCAAAGACCTGGAGTCTGAAAACCAAAAGGGAAGAACACACTCAGGATTTCTCAAGCTGAAAGAATTGAAGAAAAAAATTTAAGCCTCTAGTTGCAAATAGGGAGAGATTCTATGGGCAAAATATTGAATGATGCAGGAAACATCAAGAAAAGATGGCAGGAATACACACAATCACTGTACCAAAAGGAACTGGTTGATCTTCATCTATTTCAGGAAGTGGCATATGATCTAGAGCCAATGGTACTGAACGAGGAAGTCAAAGCTGCAATGAAAGAACTGGCGAAGAACAAGGCTCTGGGAATATAGAGAATACCCACTGAGATATTTCAACAAACGGATGCCCCATTGGAGGCACTCACTCGGTTAGGCCAAGAGATTTGCAAGACAGCTACCTGGCCAACTGACTGGAAGATATCTATATTTGTACCAATTCCAAAGAAAGGTGATCCCACAGAATGTGGAAATTATAGAACAATATCATTATTATCACACACAAGTAAGATATTACTGAAGATAATTCAAAAATGTTTGCAGCAGTATATTGACAGAGAACTTCCAGAGGTGCAAGCTGGATTCAGAGGAGAATGTGGAACAAGGGATATCATAGCTGTTGTCAGATGGACCTTGGCTCAAAGCAAAGAATACCAGGAAGATGTTTACTTGTGTTTTATTGACTATGCAAAGGCATTTGATTGTGTGGAGCATGACGGATTATGGATAACATTGAGAAGAATGAGAATTCCTGAACACTTGATTGTACTCATGAGGAACCTGTACCTTGACCAGGAGGCTGTCATTCAAATGGAACAAAGGGACACTACATGGTTTAAAATCAGGAAGAGAGTGCGTCAGGGTTGCATCCTTTCCCCATACTTATTCAATGTATATGCTCAGCAAGTAATCCAAGAAGGTGGACTATCTGAAGAAAAACATGGCATCAGGATTGGAGGAAGAATCATTAACAACCTGAGATACACATATGATACAACATTCCTTGCTGAAAATGAGGTTGACTTGAGGCACTTTCTGATGAAGTTTGAAGAATACAATCTGCAGTATGAACTACATCTCAATATAAAGAAAACAAAAATCCTCACAACTTGACCAAGGAGCAACATCACAATAAATGGAGAGAAGATTGAGGTTGTCAAAGAATTCACGTTGCTTGGTTCTACAATCAATGCCAATGGAAGCAGCAGTCAGGACATTAGACATAGTGTATCATTGGGAAAGTCAACTGCAAAGGAACTGTTTCAAGTTCAGAGGAGCAAGGATGTCTCCTTGAGGACTAAGGTGCGCCTGACACAAGCCATAATATTTCCAATTGCCTCATATGCATGTGAGAGTGGGACAATGAATAAGGAAGACAGAAGAATAGTTGATGCTTTTGAGTTGTGGTGCTGGCGAAGAATGCTGAAAGTACCATGGACTGCTAGGAGAACTAGCAGATCTGTTCTAGAGGAAGTGCACCCAAAATGCTCCTTGGAAGCAAGAATGGCCAGACTTTGTCTCACCTACTTTGGTCATGTGTCAGAAGGGATCATTCTTTGGAGAAGGATGTCATGCTTGGTAAGGTGGAGGGTCAGCAAAAGAGGGGGAGGCCTTCAACAATATGGATTGACACAGTGACTGTGATGATGGGCTCAAGTATAGCAGGGATTGTGGAGCTGGCGTGGGATTGGGCATTGTTTTGTTCTGCTGTGCATGGGGTCACTGTGAGTTGGAAATGACTCAACGGCACCTAACAACAACAACAACAGTGCAGGAGGTCAAAGAGAAGCTAGATGACAAGGACCTTTTAAAAATTAAATTCCTATGCACTTCTAAAGACTTCATCAAAAGGGTAAAAAGACAACCTACAGATGAGAAGAAAATGTTTGCCTATGACATATCTGACAAAAGACTTATCTCCAAAATCTGTAGAAAACTTCCATATCTCAACACCAAAAAGGCAAACAATCCAATTAAAAAATGTGCAAGAGACTTGAACAGACACTTCACTAAAGACAATATGCTGGTGACCAACAAACACAGGAGGAATTGCTTGTGATCTTTAATCATTAGACAGAGGCAAATCAAAGCAACAATGAGATAGCATCTCACCCCGCAATAATAGCAAAGTTCAATAGGACAGAAAATAACAAAAGCTGGTGAGGTTGCAGAGAGATCGGAACTCTTGTGCGCTGCTGGTGGGATTTTAAAATGATACAAACATTGTGGCAAAAGGTATGGCATTTCCTTAAAAAACTGAAAATAGAAATACCATTTGAACCAGCAATTCCATTATTAGGAATATATCCTAAAGAGGTGAGATGCAGGACATGAGCAGACAAATGCATTCCTGTGTTTATCACAGCACAATTCACTATAGCAAAGAGATGGAAACAACCTAAATGCCCATCAATGGATGAATGGATAACCAGATTATGGGACATTCACACAATGGAATACCATGCTAAATTAAAGAACAACAAAGGATACATGAATCATCTCACAACATGGATGAGCCTGTAGGACATTATGCTGAGTGAAATAAGTCAGTCACAGAAGGACAAATATTGTATGAGCCCATTACTCTAAAATGACAGAAGGATTTGCTTAAGAAAGGAAACTCACTTTGTATTTTACCAGGCTGGGAAGGAATGGAGAGGGAATAGTATTGGGCTAGTTGGGGGCCACATACTTAGGTGGGTAAGAGGAGGGATGGTATGGACAGAGTTTGTGACCACCATGATAACATTAGGGAAAAGGAGGACACTGAATTGTGCACATAAGATAGATGACAGAAGTTAATACCAAATATAATTGTGGAATACTGCATTACCATTAACATCAAACACCAGGCTACAGATAAACACAGCTGAGAAGGTCAGATGGGAGTCAGTGAACAGAGGATAGATTCAGCTGAGGCTAATCTTGCACAGATACCAGTGATACAAAATACCTGCAATCCTTAGAGAAACAACAGGAGACAGACATAGAGCAATCCCTTACCAACAGCCAGACACTGTGGGAGAGAGATCCAATGGATCTACCAATTCAGGACCATAGTATTAGGGGATATCAGACTCAACTGGCACATTAAAATACATAAAAATCTTGTTTTACAACCTACATTGGTGAGTGGTGACTGGGGTCTTAAAAGCTTCCCAGTGGCCAACTGAGATACAGCTAATGGTCTCCTATCATTGGAAGCGAAGAAGAATGCAAAAAATTAAATAAATAAATAATAAAAGGATATTTTGAAGCACTCAATCTGCCCTATGACTTGATGGACCTTGAGCCCAGAAGAACTAGATAGTGCCCGGCTACAAATGGCAACCGCTCAGGAAAGGATTGAAACTGGAGATCCTGGATCGAGTGAGAGGAAAAATGTGGAACAAAATCCAAAAACACAATAATGACTAGAATTACTGTCGGATGGTCTCTGGTGGGACCCCCAATACTATGGCCCTGGGATACATTTCCGATCTGGAGTAAAACTCAATCCTAGGGGCTGGATCTCAGTCCAATAGTAAATAATATGTACTTGCAGACCACTCAACCCAGGGTGATGCACCCATGTTCTCTATGGAGATGCATCCCTTGGAGCAATCCACCACAGGGCACCAGAAGGGCAACATTCTCATGCAGGAAATGTAGGACACAAAGGAGTACATAACTATGAGGGCCACAGGGGAGGAGGGTTACTGGGCAGGAAGGGGAGGAGACTGGGTTAGGGTTGGGAATGGTAATTGGGGAATGAAACTAAATGTACACAAAATGTTGAATGTAAAACAAACTCTGCTCTGTAAACTTGCACCTAAAGCACAATTAAAAAAAAAAAAAAAAGTCATGAGACAAGCTAAAATAAAATAAAATTATAATCATGGAATAGCTACAGAGAAACATGCTTTATAGGAGTTAAGAATGAAAAGCACACTTATATATATTACACAAGTATAATGTTTACTACCTTTTCATCAGTATGTACCTTGTTGTTGGTGTTAGGTGCTGTTGAGTCAGCTCTGACTCATAGTGACCCTAAGTACAACAGAGGGAAACACTGCTGGGTTCTGTGCCATCCTCACAATCCTTGATATAATAGAGCCCATTGTTGCAGCCACTGTGTCAATCCATCTCATTGAGGGCCTTCCTCTCTTTCATGGACCACCCACCTTACCAAGCATGATATCCTACTCCAGAGGATGGTCCCTTCTGACAACATGACCAAAGTAGATGAGGTGAAGTCTGGTCATTCTCACTCCCAAGGAGCATTCCAGATGCACTTCACCAGGACAGATTTGTTAGTTCTTCTGGCAGTCCATAGCATGTTCAGTATCCTTCACCAACACCACAACTCAAAAGCATCAACTCTTCTCTGGTCTTCCTTGTTCATTGTCCATCTCTCACATGCATTTGAGGCGATTGAAAATTCTATGGCTTAGCTTAGACTTACTTTAATCTTCGAAGAGACATCTTTGCTTTTTAGCACTTTAAAGAGGTCCTTTGCAGCAGATTTGCCCAGTGCAATATGACATCTGATATCTTGACTGCTTCTTCCACTGGTTGTTTGTGGATTTAAGTAGTATGAAATCTTTGATTTCAATCTTTTCTGCATTTATGGTGATTCTGCTTATTAGTCCAGTTGCGAGGATTTTCATTTTCTCTATGATGAGATGTACTCCATACTGCTGACTGTAGTCTTTAATTTTCATCAGTAAGTGCTTCAAGTCATCTTCACTTTCAGCAAGCAAAATTATGTCATCTGCATATCACAGGTTGTTAATGAGTCTTCCTCCAATCCTAATGACACACTCTCCTTCATATAGTCCAGCTTCTTATATTATTTTCCCAGCATACAAATTGAATAAGTATAGTGAAAGGATGCAACCCTGATGCATTCCCTTCCTGATTTTAAACCACGAAGTATTCCCTTGTTCTGTTCGAATGACAGACTCTTGGTTCATGTACAGGTTCCTCATGAGCACAATGAAAACCACAAAAACAAACCAAACTCACTGCCATCAAGTTGATTCCGACTCATAGCAACCCCTCCTTGTTTCTGAGGCAGTATCTCTATGAAAGCAGATTGCCCAGTCTTTCTTCCAAGAAGAGGCTGGTGGATTTGAACTGCCAGACTTCTGGTTAGCAGTCAAATGCCTTAAGCACTGTGCCACTGGAACTACCAATGAAGTGTTCTGGATTTCCCACTCTTCTCAAAGTTATCAGTAGTTTGTTATTAACTGCACAATTGAATGTTTTGCACAGTCAATGCAACACAAGTAAACATCTCTTTGATATTCTTTAGTTTCAACCAAGATCCATCTGACATCAGCAATGATTTCTCTCCTTCCATATCCTCTGCTCAATCCAGCTTACATTTCTGGAAGTTTTCTGACAATATACTGCTGCAACCGTTTTTTAATTACTTTCAAATATTTTACTTGCATGTGATATTAATGTTATTTTTGATAATTTCTGCATTCTTTGGGATCACCTTTCTTTGGAATGGGTACAAGTATGGACCTCTTACAGTCAGTTGGCCAGGTATCTGTCTTCCAAATCTCTTGGAATAGGTGAGTGAGTGCCTCCAGCATGACATCCATTTGTTGAAACATCTCAATGGGTATTCTGTCAATTTCTGGAGCCTTGTTCTTTGTCAATTCCTTCAGTGCAGCTTTGAATTCTTCCATCAATACCATTGGTTCTTGATCATATGCCACCTCCTGAAATGGATGAACATCAACTAATTGTTCTTGATACAGTGACTGTGTATTCTTTCCATCTTCTTTTGAGGTTTCTTGCATTATTCAGTATTTTACCCATAGAATCTTTCAATATTGAAACTCGAGGCTTGGATTTTTTCTTCATATCTTTCAGCTTGAGAAATGCCAATCACATACTTCCCTTTTGGTTTTCTAACTCCAGGTCTTTGCACATTTCATTATAATAATTGACTTTTTCTTCTCAAGTTGCTCTTTAAAATCTTCTGTTCAGCTCTTTTATCTTGTCATTTCTTCCCTTTGCTTTAGCTACTCTCTGTTCAAGAGCAAGTTTCAGAGTCTCTTCTGACATACATTTTGGTCTTTTCTTCCTTTCCTGTCTTTTTAATGACATTTTGTTTTCTTCATGGATGATGTTCTTGATGTCATCTCACAGTTCTTCTGGTGTCTGATCATTGGTGTTCAATGCATCAAATCTATTCTTTAGATGGTCTCTAAATTCAGGAGGGATATAATCAAGGTCATATTTTGACTGTCATGACTTGTTTTAATTTTCTTCAACTTCAGCTTGCATATGAGCAGTTGATGGTCTGTTCCACAATCAACTCCTGTCCTTGTTTGACTGAAGATATTGAGCTTCTCCATTGCCTCTTGCCACAGATGTAGTTGATCTGATTCCTGTGTACTCCATCTGGTGACGTCCACATGTATAGCTGCTGTTTGTGTTGTTGAAAAAGGTATTTTCAATGAATAAATTGTAGGTCTTGAAAAATTCTATCATGTGATGTCCAGTGTTATTTCTACCACCAAGTCCATATTTTCCAACTACCAGTGATTCTTCTTTCTCACCAACTTTTACATTCCAATCACCGGTGATAATACATCATGATTGCATGTTTGGTCAATTTCAGACTGCAGAAGTTGGTAGAAATCCTCAATTTTGTCATCTTTGGCTTTGGTGGATGGTGTGTAAATTTGAATGATAGTAGTATTAATCGGTCTTCTTTGTCAAAACTCACTGCCATCAAGTCGACTCATAGTGACCCCTTCTTCAGTTTCTGAGGCAGTATCACTGCAGAAGTAGACTGCTCAATCTTCCTTCTGAGGAGTGGCAGGTGGGTTTGAACTGCCAGCCTTCTGTATAGTAGTCAAATGCCTTAGGCATTACTCTGACAGAGCTCCCAGGTCTTCCTTGTAGGTGTATGGGTATTATCCTATCACTGACAGCATTGTACTTCAGAATAGATCTTGAAATATTCTTTGTGATGATGAATGTCATGCCATTCTTCTTTAATTTGTCATTCCCAGCATAGCATATCATAAGATTGTCCGATTCAAAATAGCCAAAACCAGTCCATTTCAGCTCACTGATGCCTAGGATATCAATGTTTATGCATTTTGTTTCTTTTTTGACAACTTCCAATATTCCTAGATTCATACTTCATATATTCCATGTTCCAATTATTAACAGATGTTACAGCTGTTTTTTCTCATTTTGAATTGTGGCACATCAGCAAATGGAGGTCCTGAAGCCACTTCATTCAGGTCAACTCTACTCTGAGAAGGCAGCTCTTCCCTCGTGGTATCTTGAGTGGCCTCTGACCTGATGGGCTCATCTTCTGCCACCACATTGGACAATGTTACAGGTCTATTCATCAAGTTTTCCAGACATATATCAGACAATGTTCTACTGCTATTCATAAGGTTTCCACTGACTAATTCTTTGAGAAGTGGATGGCCTCTTCTTTCTTCTGAGTCTATCTTAGTCTTGAAGCTCTGCTGAAACCTGTCCACTGTGGGCAACTCTGGTGCCATTTGTATCTTAGAACTCTTTATTCATTTTAATAGTTTTTATTCCTATAGATTTTAAATTATAGTTTTTGCAAGGGTATTGATTGTTCATGTAGAATTCCCTCTTTCTATGCAGGAGACTAAACTTGATTCCAGGCCAGTGCACATCATGCACAGTCACTTCACATCTGTCAGTTGTTATTATGTTGCTGTGATGCTGGAGTTCCTTTTGATTAAGAGGCTTAGCTATTAACCACAAAGTTGGAGGATTCAGTCCAGGAGATCTGCTCCCAAAAATCAGCCAATGAAAGCCCTAAGGATCATGATGGTTCAATCTGCAACTGATTCCGGGGATGGTGAAGGACCAGGTAGCATTTTATTCTGCTCTTCAGGGGTTGTCATGAGTCAAGGTCCAACTCGAGGGCCACTAACAACAAAAACAATTTCTGCAGTGATACATTTAAAGAATATTAGTATTCCATGTATTTCCTCTCTAACTTCAGATAATGCTTCTGAATCATTTAAAAAAAAAAAAAAAAAGGGTAACTACTAAATTTAGTAGATGCAATCAACAGAATTAAAAGAAAATTTGTTCCAGTGGCAATTTTTGTTTGTTTGTTTTATTTTTCTACTTTCTAAATTGTCAAAAAAAAAGTTCTCAAATATAAAAGAAGTTTATTGATTTACATTTTAAGTCTATATCTATTTGCAAATATGTGGAATTTCTAAAATTTTTGTTTTTTGCTATGGCAGGACTCAGGGGCTGCCTTTCACTTGAGCTTGGCTCTCTATTAAGCCTGGAGCCCAAGGACCATGAGCCCTGGGCTGGGGGATGCATTTTTCTTGAGGTTGGCTCTTTATTAAGACCAGGGCCTGAGGTAGAAAGACTCAGGGCTTGGGGGCTGTTTGTCACTTAGAGGAACCTGTATTTTAAGGTCAGGACCCAAGGTAGGTGGGCTAGGGCTTGGGGGCTGCTTTTCACTTGGGGGTGGCTCTATAAAATTGGGCCACAAGGCAGGTGGGCCAGGAGCTGGGGAATGCTTTTGGCTTGGGGAAGTTCTTGCATAAGGCCAGGGCCTGATTTAGGCAACCCAGGGCTTGAGGCTGCTTTTCACTTGGAGGTGGCTCTATATTAAGGCAGGAGCCTGAGGTAGGAGGTCAGGGGCTCGAGAGCTGATATATGCTTATGGGTGGCTCAATTATAAGGCTGTTGCCTGAGGTAGGTAGGTGCTGAAGGGTTAGGAAGAACTAATGGAGATGATCTTGTCTGTCCATTTGTCATCCTGTGATGGCTTATGTGTTGCTGTGAGGCTGGAGGCTATGACACTGTGCTGAAGAATGCCAGCAGGGTTATCTATGGAGGGCAGGTTTCAGCCAAGCTTCCAGGTTAAGACAGACTCAGAAGAAAGAAGAGGCCATCCACTCCTCAAACAATCAGTAGGTGAAAATCTTATGAACAGAAGTGAAACACTGATATATTACTGGACAATTTTATGAATAACCCTGAAACATTGTCTAATATAGTTCTGGAAGATGAACCCATCAGGTTGGAAACCACTCAAAATTTGATTGGGGAAAACCTGACTCCTCAAAGTAAAGATGACCTTAACAATATAGATAAAGTTTTCAAGACCTACATTGGCTGATGTTGTGCAACTCAAAATGAGTAGAAACAGATGCAAAGATCCATTAATAATTGGAACACAGAATACACAAAGTATGAATCTAGGAAAACTGAAGTTGTCAAAAATGAAATAGAACTCATAAAGATCAATATCCTAGGCATTAGTGAGCTGAAATGGACTGGATTTGGCCATTTTTAATCAGACAACCATATGATCTACTATGCTGGAAATGACAAATTGAAGAGGAATGGTGTGGCATTCATCATCACAAAGGGTGTTTCAAGATATGTCCTGAAGCACAGCACTGTCAGTGTTAGGATAAATGTCCATACACCTACAAGGAAGACCAGTTAAAACTATTATTATTCAAATTTACACAACCAACCACCAAAGCCACAGATGAGAAAATTGAAGATTTCTACCAACTTCTACAGTCTGAATTTGACCAAATAAGCAATCAAGATGTATTGATTATCACTAGTGATTGGAATGCAAAAGTTGGAAACAAAGAGTTATCAGTTGTTGGAAAATGTGGCCTAAGTGATAAAAATAATGCTGGAGATCACATGATAGCATTTTGCAAGACCAATGACTTATTCATTGCAGATACCTTTTTAACAATATAAACAACGACTATACACGTGGACTTCATGAGATGGAATGCACAGGAATCATATTGACTACATCTGTGGCAAGAGATAAGGGAGAAGTTCAATATCTTCTGCTAAAACAAGGTCAGGAGATGATTGTGGAACAGATCATCAACTGCTCATATGCACATTCAAATTGAAGTTGAAGACAATTAAAACAAGTCCACAAGAGCCAAAATATGACCTTGATAATATGCCTCCTGAATTTAGAGATCATTTAAGAATAGATTTGGTTATTGAACACCAATAACCAAAAACCAGAGGAATTGTGGGATGACATGAGAAACATCATCTATGTAGAAAGCAAGAGGTCTTTAAAAAGACAGGAAAGGAAGGTAAGACCAAAATGGATGTCAGAAGAGACTCTGAAACTTGCCCTTAAGTGGAGAGTAGCTAAAGCCAATGGAAAAAATGGTAAGATAAAAGAGCTGAACAGAAGATTTCAAAGAGCAGCTTGAGCAGACAAAGCCAGTTACTATAATGAAATATGCAAAGACCTGGAATTAAAAAACCAAAAAGGAAGAACATGCTCAACATTTCTCAAGCTGAAAGACCTGAGGAAAAAATTTCAGCCTCGAGTTGCAATATTGTAAGATTCTATGGGCAAAATCAGAAGGAAGATTGGGCAATCTACTTCCGTAATGATACTGCCTTGGAAACCCAAGGAGGGATCGCTATGAGTCTGGCCTGACTTGACAGCACATAACAACAACAACAACAAATGGGCAAAATATTGAATGATGCAAGAAGCATCAAAAGAAAATGGAAGGAATACACAGTCACTGTACCAAAAAGAATTGGTTGATGGTCATTCATTTCAAGAGGTGGCATATGATCAAAAACAATGGTATTGAAGGAAGAAGTCGAAGCTTCACTGAAGTAATTGGCAAAGAGCAAGGCTCCAGGAATTGATGGAATCCCCATTAAGATGTTGCAACAAATGGATGCCTCACTAGAGAAACTTACTCAATTATGCCAAGAGATTTGGAAGACAGCTACCTGGCCAACTGACTGGAAGAGATCCATATTTGTACCCATTCCAAAGGATGGTGATCCCACAGAATGTGAAAATTATGGAACAATATCATTAATATCATATTCAAATAAAATCTTTGAAGATAATTCAAAAACAGTTGTGGCAGTATATTGACAGAGAACTTCCAGAAATGCACTCTGGATTCAGAAGAAGATGTGGAACTAGGGACATCAATGCTGGTGACAGATGGATCTTATCTGAAAGCAAAGATACTAAAAAGGTGTTTACTTATGTTTTATTGACTATGCAAAAGCATTTGATTGTGTGGATCATAACAAATTGTGGATAACATTGAGAATAGGGATTCCAGAGCACTTGATTATACTCATGAAGAACCTGTACATAGATCAGGAGGCTGTCATTTGAACAGTTGTTGGGAAATTTGTTGTTGTTGTTGTTAGGTGCTGTGGAGTCATCTCCAACTCATAGCAACCCCATACGCAGCAGAACGAAACACTGCCCGATCCCATGCCAGCTCCACGATCCCTGCTGTACTTGAGCCCATCATCGCAGCCACCATGTCAATCCATCTCGTTGAAGGCCTTCCCCTCTTTTGTCAACCCTCCACCCTACCAAGTATGACATCCTTCTCCAAGGAATGGTCCCTTCTGACAACATAACCAAAATAGGTGAGACGAAGTCTGGCCATTCCTGCTTTCAAGGAGCATTCTGGCTGCACTTCCTCCAGGACAGATCTGTTAGTTCTTTTAGCAGTCCATGGTACTTTCAGCATTCTTCGCCAGCACCACAACTCAAAAGCATCAACTATTCTTCGGTCTTCCTTATTCATTGTCCAGCTCTCACATGCATATGAGGCAATTGGAAATATCATGGCTTGTGACAGGCGCACCTTAGTCCTCAAGGAGACATCCTTGCTCCTCAGCACTTGAAACAATTCCTTCATGGTTGACTTTCCCAAAGCTACACGTTGTCTAATGTTCTGACTGCTGCTTCCATTGGCATTGATTGTACAACTAAGCAACGTGAATTCTTTGACAACCTCAATCTTCTCTCCATTTACTGTGATACTGCTCATTGATCCAGTTGTGAAGATTTTTGTTTTCTTTCTGAGACATAATCCATACTGCAGACTGTATTCTTCAACTTTCATCACTAAGTGCCTCAAGTCATCCTCACTTTCAGCAAGCAAAGTTGTATCATCTGCATATCTCAGGTTGTTAATGATTCTTCCTCCAATCCTGATCCTCACCTGGATCGCTGCAGCTGACATGAAAGGGGACACTGCATGGTTTAAAATCAGGAAGGGAGTGCATCAGGGTTGTATCCTTTCACCATACTTGTTCAATCTATATGCTGAGCAAATAATCCGAGAAGCTGGACTATGTGAAGAAGAATGTACCACCAGGATTTGAGGAAGGCTCATTAACAACCTGTTCTATGCAGATGACAGAACTTTGTTTGCTGAAAGTGAGGATGACTTGAAGCACTTACTGATGAATATTAAAGACTAATATTAAAGATGTATAGATTACACCTCAATACAAAAAAAAAAAAAAAATTCCTCACAACTGGTCCAATAAACAGCTTCATGGTGGGTGGAGAAAAGATTGAAGTTGTCAAGGATTTCAAGTTACTTGATTCTACAGTCAACACCAATGGAAGCAGCAGTCAAGACATTAGACAACATATTGCACTGGGGAAATCTGCTGCAAAAAAAACTCTTTCAAGTGATGAAGAGAAAAGTGTCTCCTTGAAGATTAAGCTGTGCCTAACCCAAGCCACGGTATTTCAGTCACCTCTTATGCATGTGAGAGCTGGACAATGAATAAGGAAGACCAAAGAAGAGTCAATGCTTTTGAGTTGCAGTGTTGAAGAATGCTAAGAGTACCATGGCCTGCTAAAAGGACTAACAAATCTGTCCTGGAAAAGTATAGTTGGAATACTTCTTGGAAACAAGAATGGCCAGACTTAGTCTCACCTACTTTGGTCATGCTGTAGGAAGCAACAATTACCTGGAGAAGGGTATCATGCTTGGTAAAGTGGAGTGTCAACAAAGAAGGGAAGACCCTCAGCCAGATGGATAGACATAGTGGCTGCAATGATGGGCTCAGGTATAACAAGTATCGTGAGGCTGGCACAAGACTGGGCAGTGTTTTGCTCTGCTGTGCATGGGGTCACTATGAGTCAGAGATGACTTGACAGCATCTGACAAGAACAACAATGCATAACAATAAAACCTACTTTTCAGAGAAACTACATTTCCTAAAATAATTCGATGAACTCATAAACTAAATAAATATTTTCCCAAAGGTCTCCTCTAGAACGTAGAACGAGTAACTAAGCTAATATCCATTAGCGGAAATAGTAGCTCTGCTCAATGGCTTCCAAAATGCTTCAATGGGAAATTTGCTGAAATATTTTAATGACCTGAGCATTATGAGCAGAAGCAAATGATATTTTGATTAATAGTCATTCTTTCAAATAATCATAACAAAATTTTGCCTTTATTTTAATCCTGGACACTTGTTATATATTTATGCTATGAAAGAAGCCACTCAAATTGACAGTTTTGATCTCTTTTCTTTAGATGCCTGTTTACAAGGCAGTATCTTCACTTATATAAAGATTAAAGAGCAATAAAATGTCATTTAAACCAGTAACAGTGAGAAACAATCAAATTGGTGGTCTTCACCAAATGGTATTTGTCCATGCTTTATTTAGATGCATTTTTCAAATGCTTTGTTCAACTAAATATTTTATGATCACAATCTTATAAAACAGCTTTAACCACTTGCAATTCATACAGAGAAATTATGTATAATAAATAGGGAGACTTTTCCTTACTAGAAATTTGTAGTTCAGGTTATATTTTATATACATTAAATAATAAGCCCATGAGTGGTCTCCAATAGATGGAAATAGATCATAACTCTAACTGTAATTAGAATCATTTGGAGAAAACTTTTTTTGTTGTTTGTTTTTAATACTGTAATATACGTTACATTCCATCACATGATTCTGTTTTATTTGGGTGGACATGGATCTGAGCATGAGATTTTCTTCCAACATTGAGAAGCATTGCTCCAAGCATAATGGAACATAATGTTTGGGTACCTCTTATAAAAATGTGAACTCAACATTAAGGCTCAAATATTTCTTAAATAACCAAAGTTTGATTATTAAATGCTGCTCAAAAGATAACAAAACAGCAGTATTAGATTAATTTCTGTAAATAAATCATAATCATATTATTTTTATATCATTTACCATGTTTTTTTCTCAATCTGCTCCTTAATTTTAATTGTTGAAGTGAATATTGAAATAGAAAGTAATCCACAAAAGATATAGCAACGTAAAGAAAAAAAAAGAAAGAAAAAGATCATCTTCTAAACCATATTCAATTATTTTACACAGTACTACAGAGAATAGAATTTGAATCCAGAGATCAATAAAGCATAACAATCATAGTGTAAATGGTAAAGGTAAATGGTAAAGACAATCTACTCTGTGTAAGAACCTTAATCCCCAGGAGAGAAATATCTTTTAAAAATCACATAAGACATATGCTACTTACATTTCATAAAGACAAATTTCATTTGCATTCAATCACGAGATTTTAGTTTTATTACATACTTTCTAAATAAGAAATTGATTTATCATTTAAAAATGCACCAAAGATGATTAGTGCAGCTCTAACTCAATTCTATTCCAAATATTATTCATAACAACAGACTCATTACTCTCTCCTCTCTCCTAAATGTTAAGAATATATGGTCAGTGAAACAAATAAAGCAAGGAATATTTAACTCATAACTTTAAACAAAAATGCATCAGAGGTGTTGTCCCATTCCTCCTTGTTCTCTTAAATCCACTTACCTGACAACTTGACACAACATCAAAGGACATATCACCCAGGATAAACTTGTGGGTTTAAAAAATGTTCTTGTCATAGGAAAATTTATCACTGGTCTTAGAACGTTGTGTTCAGTCATGTTTTATGATTTTGTTTTCAAAAGCTCTGGTTGCTAAAATTGATGGACTACACTGGTACACACAGCATGAGCATATTATTTCTGCAACCAAAAATCTATCATGTTGTGAGGAGAAATAAGGTGAGGGCCATGTGTGTCACTTAGAGCCTTTTTTACTCAGTTCTTGAAAAGGAGAGGAGAAGTTCAGGCACTAACCCGATGCCCTCCAGTATAGAGCAGGTAGGTGGAATGCTCCCTAGCTTGTTCTCACATTGCCAAGGTCTGCTTCAATAGTATTTCTAGTTAGTCAGTGATCAAAGGGCTGAAAAAGTATAGAGTACTGAGATTGGGAAATGCAACCTACATTTACACAGAAAATATGTCTTCAGGAGACAGTACTTCTCAAACTTTAATGTGCATGTGACTCATCCATGGATCTTGTTAAAATGCAGGTTCTGACTCAACAGGTCTAGAATGGGGCCTAATATTTTCTACATTTCTAAAAAGTGATGCTAAAGTTTCTGGTCCAATTACTCAGAGCCTATCAGCTGAATATAGTTTTTGTACAAGTTTGCCTTTTTAACCCACAATTTTCCAAGACCTGCAGTCAAATAAAACAGAAAGAAGAATTGGGCAATTAGGAGTTGATTTTATTTTCTTGTCCTAGAAATAGTGTGTAAGGATTCTTAAGCCATCCTTAATTAAAGCACCTCACCTCTGACTTAGAGAATAGAGAGCCTTCTCTTCAAATTTCACTACTTAGCTCTACCTAGCATATGCAAATCATTTGCCATTAAAATATTACATTTCAACAGGAAATTTCCAAGAGTAATCTTCTAATGAGCTGGTGATAAAACTACTCTCAGTCACTGAAACAGTTATATTCTGACTTGAATTAAGATTTTTCTCATGTGTAAAGAAATGGAATAAGTGGCAATAAGTTAATAAGTTCTGTCACCAGTGGAACAAACTAACTGCTTCCTTAAAATTAACCCAGAACCTTATCTTCAGTTAGTATTTAATGAACTTGAGAGATGGAATATTCTATATACTATTTATAACAATAATCAAATAATTATTTCCTAGCTTTATTCCCTGCATATTTTTAACTCTCTGATTTTATCATTTGAGATGGCATTGAATTTGAAGGGACTGTCATAGAGGCTAATTACTACCAACACTTATGAAATACTTAATTTAACCAGGCAGCAAATGTTTTATGTATCAATTCAATGAATCTTCATGAGATTTGTTTGCTTATTTTTATTTTCATTTTAAAGATAAGAGCATTAAGGAAAATAGTTTAGTAACTGACTCTAAATTAAACAGGTAATAAGGGTCAGAGGAAGTATTTGAAAGCAAACATTCAGACTGCAGTGTCTATGCTCAAAACTGTTGTATGATTCTGGCTTGCTGTATGTATAAGGCATGATTTCAGAGAGGCTAGTAATGTTCCTTTATCACCGTCCCTGAACCAAATGTCTCCAACCGAGGTCAGTGCTTCATATACTTTGATTTTGACCTTCACATTCAGTCTTATCAAATGTGGCACAAAAAACCTCAACACACTTCCCCATTTGTATGTAGAAAAGAAAGAAGAACTCTCTATAAATCCAACTGTTTATTTACCTATAATCAGACTTTTAAGTCCTGAAGGAAAAAGAAAAAAAACAAAAAACTCTTACTTAGGTTCGGGCAAGATGGAGGACTAGGCAGAAAGACTGCACAGACCCTCTTCAACAAAGAAAAGGGAAACCAATTAACACAGACACAGAAGATAATCTTGGAT
>NW_006921633.1:5292917-5293516 GCF_000298275.1 Orycteropus afer afer | reverse complement strand
TTTATTTTTCTCTTTATTTTTTTTCTTTTTCACTTTCTTTTTTTGGGTGATTAGTTTGCTTGTATTTCTCTGTTTTAAAACAACTAATATTATTAATACTTTTATCTTTATTATTATTATTCTTAATCTTCCCCTACCAGGTCCTAGTTTGCAGCACTTTTTCTTCTCCCTGTGCCCTCTTTTTTTTTTAATTTAAAGGTTTTTTTTTTTTTTCTCTTCCCCCTTTTTTCTCCAGATTAACCCCATTCCTTATTTTTCTTTTCAGATTTTTCCCATTTTTTTTTCTTCATTTATTATTCTCATTCCCCACATTTATTTTCTTAGTGCCCTATCCTCAGATATTGTAGGTTTTCTTGTTTTTTCTTCTTTTTTTTTCCCCTTTTTTCTTTTTTTGGTTACTGATCCTGTGTGATTACATGGTGTATTTTTCGTCCATGGGCTTTTAGTTTTTTGATGGTTATTCAATTGTAATTTGTGTCTAACTGAGTGGAGGACAACAACAGTCCCCATAAGACACAACTACACCCACACCTCCTGTAACTTCAATTACTGAGTGAGAACCACTACCTCCTTCTCCACCAATGGGCCAATGATAAAAA
>NW_006921633.1:5278812-5283981 GCF_000298275.1 Orycteropus afer afer | reverse complement strand
GACTCTTGCAGCCTCAGGGGCTAAGGATCTCAGAGCTGGCAGGCAGTACACCAGCTGTTGACTCCAATGAATGACAAATCCAAGATCTCCAGGCCAAATGGTAGATTGTTCACTCATGGACAGTTGTAGGCAGCACAACAGAATCCCAATCCACAGAAGAATGTCTCCTCTCCCAGGATGTCCAAAGATATACTGGAAGTAGACCACGTCCTTAGGGAAACTCCCTTTCAACAGATTGGCCACTCAGAACATATTTATCTGATTCCATCACGGGAAAAACCACACCACAACAGCTCAAGCCACACAGAATTGTGGTCCAGCCAAGTTGACACACAGCTCCAACTATCACACATTTCTTTTTAATAGGTAATTTATATAACTGCCACTTTCTTCAGCCCTACCTCTTCACCTTCTCCTCAGTCTCAGTAAATGCCATGACCCATGTTTCCCAATGATTATTGAGTCTTTAGGTGCAAAATCCATGAAACTCTTTCACACACACATATATGTGCACATCTATCCAACCAGCTCTTCTCTACTTCATTTTAGCTTCTTTGGAAATGATGCCCATCCTCCCATTCAAAGCTTAGCCTTATATTTCTGCATTGGATCATAACTATTCATTCCTCTCTCTCACTTGTGTCTTCAGGAGTCTTTTCTCTCTGAAGCATCTATCCATCTATGTTCAAGTCTCTCTTACTATTTAAAAAACAAAAAAACAAAAACAAACAAAAAAAAAAAACCTATCTTCTTAGCATATTTTATCTAGTGCTTTATTTCATCCCTGCCTTCCTTCAAAACAAATAAATAAATAGCTTAAAAAGGACATATATGTTACTATCTATCTTTACATCTTCATCTAGTCTTCTCTCAACACTATCTATGTACTGATTTAATATTTTTTCAGAATCATCAGATATTTCCAGTTGATTTCACTCCAGGAGCTGTGGTGGCATAGTGGATAAAGCATTTGGTTGCTAACCAGGTCAGCGGTTCAAACCCACCAGCCACTAGTGAAAGGAAGATGGAGAGATCTACTTCCAAGGTGGATTTATAGCCTCAGAAGCCCAATGGGAGTCATTATGAGTTGGAATCCACTCAATGACAGTGAGGTGTGTTTTCTTTGTTGTTGATATTAATTCTTCAGTTTGGCATTATTATTATTACTTCCCTTTGTCTTAAATTCTCTGTTTTTTTTTTTTTTGCTTCTAGGTTAAATCTCATGTTCAAGGAGCTCTGGTGGCACAGTAGTTACCACTCAGCTGCTAACTGAAAGGTCAGTAGTTCAAACACACCATCAACTCTGCAGGAAAATGATAGGGCCCCTGTGAGTCAGAATCAACCCAATGGCAACAGGTTTTAGCATATATCTATCCTATTTTCCCCATGGTAGGAGGGTAAAACTAATATATTAAATATAAAAATTGAGGATATGACAGTTTACTTAGCTCTTTCATATAACTCCATAGAATACGAACAAAGGTAGACCCAATGGAACAGACTATTTTAGTTTTGATTATAGGTTATCACTCTGACACCTTTCTCTAAATACAAAAGCGAACATGAACTATGCTATTCTATGTTCCCTTGGCCCTACAGCTATCACAAATACGTCACCCCCTGAGAAATGGGTCTAGTGAAAAATAATCAGAAAGATGAAAGGTTCATTTTAGTCAAAGTATCCATTTTGATCTTTTGTGTGTACCAATGACCATCACTGGCAAGGCCAGAAATTTGCACAGCAGTTTTTACAGGGCATCATATAGTGATACCCCTCTTAGCTACCCTCTTAGCCAAAGGTCTTAGTGTGGAAACCACCAATACTTTCCCAGGAAATATTCTTTCAATTCCAGGAATATTTGAGAAGGGTAGTTTCCAGAATTACCTGTCTCTCACCTGGGACTTGAAGGAGCTGGTTTGCTAGGCCAAATATCTGTCTGTGGAATATTTATGTGTTCTGGTATATTTCTTGAAATAAATCAATCTATTGTCCATTGATCCTTAGCTTTATTAATTATATGGTTCAGGTTTCTCATCTGTAAAATGAGGATAACAATGGTGTTTACAACAGAGTTGTAGAGATTCAATATGTAAATCTATTTTAGGTGTCATTACTATTATTATTTATGCTGTTTCATTTCTCATCTTCACTGACTGCATTTTGGGTCTCACATGCCAAAAAGGAAAATTGAGGAACTTACAGTTCTTCCTACTTAGTAAATCAATTTATTACATGCACAACTGCAAATAGGCAAACAAACACCTTACAGACTACTATTGTTGTTGTTAAGTTCCATCGAGTCATCTCCAACTCATAGCGACCCTATGTACAGCAAAATGAAACGCCACTTTGTCCTGTACCATCTCCATAAACCTTGCTATACTTGAACCCATTGCCACTGCCACCATGTCAATCCATCTCGTTGAGGGCCTTCCCCTCTTTCATTGACCCTCCACCTTACCAAGCACTACATCCTTCTCCAGGGAATGGTCCCTTCTGAAAACATGACCAAAGTATGTGAGATGAAATCTGGCCATTCTTGCTTCTAAGGAGCATCCCATCTATGCTTCCTCCAGGACAGACCAGTTAGTTCTTTTAGCAGTCCATGGTAGTTTCAGCATTCTTTGCCAACATCACACCTCAAAAGCATCAATTTGGTTTCTTTATTCACTGTCCAGTTTTCACATGCATATGAGGTGATTGAAAATACCATGGCTTGTGTCAGATACACCTTAGTCCTCAAGGAGACATTTTTGCTCTTTAGCATTTGAAAGAGCTCCTTTCTAGTCGATTTGCCCAGTGCTGTACTTCATCTGATATCCTGACTGCTGCTACAATTGGTGTCGAGTGTACAACCAAGCAATGTGAAGTTTTTGACAATTTCAGTCTTTTCTCCATTTATTGTGATGTTGCTTATAGGTCCATTTGTGAGGATTTTTGTTTTCTTTATATTGAGATGTAATCCGTACTACAGACTGCAGTCTTCAATCTTCATCAGTAAGTACTTCAGTCATCCTTACTTTCAGCAAGCAGAGTTGTGTCATCAGCGTATTGCAGGTTGTTAATGATTCTTCCTCCAATCCTGATGCCACATTCTTCTTCATATAATCCAGCTTCTTGGATTATTTGCTCAGTTTATAGATTAAATAAATATGGGGAAAGGATACAATCCTGACACACTCCCTTCTTGATTTTAAACCATGCAGTGTTCCCTTTTCGAATGATAGCCTCTTTATCTATGTACAGGTTCCTCATGAGTACAACTAAGTGTTCTGGAATTCCCATTCTTAGCAATGTTATCCACAATCTGTTATGATCCACACAATCAACTGCTTTGTCATAGTCAATAAACACAAGTGAACATATTTCTGGTATTCTTTGCTTTGAGCCAAGATCTATCTGACATCAGCAATGATATCCCTCATTCCATGTCCTCTTCTGAATCTAGCTTGCATTTCTGGAAGTTCTCTGTCAATATACTGCTACAACCATTTTTGAATTATCTCCAGTAAGATTTCACTTGCATGAGATATTAATATTATTCGATAATTTCTGCATTCTGTGGGATCACCTTTCTTTGGAATGGGTACAAATATGGATCTCTTCCAGTCAGTTGGCCAGGTAGCCATCTTCTAAATCTCTTGGCATAGCCAAGTGAATGCCTCCAGAGGGGCATCCATTTGTTGAAACATCTCAATGGGCATTCTGTCAATTCCTGGAGCCTTGTTTCTCACCAATTCCTTCAGTGTGGCTTTGACTTATTCCTTCAATACCATTGGTTCTCGAACATATGCCACCTCCTGAAATGGATGAAGATTGACCAGTTCTTTTTGGTACAGTGACTCTGTATTCCTTACATCTTCTTTTGATGCTTCCTGCATCAGTCAATATTTTGCCTGTAGAATCTGTCAATGTTGCAACTCGAGGCTTAAATTTTTTCCAAATTTTTTTCAGTTCTTTCAGCTTGAGAAATGTCAAGTGTGTTCTTCCCTTTTCGTTTTCTAACTCCATGTCTTTGCACATTTCATTATAGTAATTGGTTTTGTCTGCTCAAGCTGCTCTTTGAAATCTTCTGTTTAGCTGTTTTATTTGTCATTTCTTCCATTTGCTTTAGCTACTCTCTGCTCAAGGGCAAGTTTCAGATTCTCTTCTGACATCCATTTTGGTCTTTTCTTTCTTGTACTTTTAATGATCTCTTGCTTTCTTCATGGATGATGTTCTTGATGTCATACCACAATTCTTTTGTTTTTCAGTCTTTGGTGTTCAATGCATCAAATCTATTCTTTAGATGGTCTCTAAATTCAGAAGGTATATATTCCAGGTCAATTTTGGCTCTAATGGACTTGTTTTAATTGCCTTCAACTTCAAGTTGAACTTGCATGTTAGCAGTTGATGGTCTGTTCAACAATCAGGCCAATTAGCTCCTGGCCTAATTTTGGCTGAAGATATGAGCTTTTCCATCTCCTCTTGCCACACATGTAGTCAATCTGATTTCTGTGAACTCCATCTGACGAAGTCCATGTTTATAGCCAGTGTTTGATGTGTTTGGCCTTACACATTAGGATTCTCAAATCATCTCAGGTTTCTCATGTCTTAAAAGCAGATTACCTTGCTGCCAAATAGAATTGTTGTGCAGATACATTATGTGATAAAGTCAGTATGCAGAATCACTTTGTTGTTTAATTATGGTAATTATAATGAGTAGAAGCACCATTTCGTGCTATGATCCCATGCATTATGTGTTTACCTTAACTGCAGTTAGTAATGGTGGTGACGGGTGTCATAACAACTCTGAGAGTGATTTTTTTTTTTTTTTATTGATCTCCTCTATTAGATTAAAAAAAAAAAATTCAATTCAGTCTAATAAGTGCACTTCCCTTGTTCTTGTATTTTTTTTTAAATTGATCATTCTTGCAACTTTTTTCATATGCTATCTCAGCTTCTTAACATTTATCACTCTCTATGAGTTGGAATGCAACAATTGCAAATCCGAGAAAAACACATGCAACAAGAACAAACACTACCACTTAGGCAGAATTTTCACAAAATTCACAGAAAATAAGCAATATAGGAAACAATGTTGGTTTCATTTACAAATATAACTAACATAATTTTATGTTTTTATGTGGATATAAATCTTTTACCCTTTTTATATTTGTAATACATAG
>NW_006921633.1:5275433-5278712 GCF_000298275.1 Orycteropus afer afer | reverse complement strand
AAAAAAAAAAAAAAAAAACATTGCCTTGTAGAGATAGTAAACTCTTTCCTTACTTTTGGAAATTTACATTCTCATTCTAATACTTTTGACAAGGGAATAGGTGCGTGTGTCTTTGTGTGTAGGGTGGTTTGTTGTTGTTGTTGCTGTTATGTGCAGTCGAGTCAGACACGACTCATAGAGATCCGTTCTTGGATTGCCAAGGCAGTATCACTACGGAAGTAGATTGCCCAACCTTCCTTCCAGTAAGGGCATTTAGAATGGAGAAATAGATTCTAGGTGTTAAATGTTCAGCATTACAAAGAAGGAATGCTGCATTAATACCAATTAGTCATACCAATGAATGAATTTAATAAGACTTGCTAAAAGAGGCCCTTTCTTCAAATTTTTCATTATGCTTATATAGTCCAATTTCTTGTGGATATCAAACTTTGTGCTACTTCTCTGAGATTAGGTTACAGTATTCTTTAAGCAGTTGCCATCTTAATTCAGTTTTAGTAATATTCATACAGTGATAACTGCTGGAAGCAAAAGTAAAGCTATCATAAAAATGTGCTTTAACACATTATGAATCACTTTAGTGATATAAAAGGAAAATAAAAAGCTGGTAGAAAGGAGCAATAGATGAAGAAACAATTTTCTTTAGAGCAACATAATTTTCTCCTAAAGTGAGGTATTTACCTGCTCTGGAGCCAAAACTCAGGAAATACAGGTACTCACCAAATAGAAAAGTGATAGAGCTCTTCTCACCAATAATAACAAATGTACACACTTCTAAACCCTTTTAATCATGTAACACTGGCATTTTGCAGAGTAGAGTAAATGCTGGATTTTATCCTTGTTTATTTCTTTTCCAAACTTATTTAAACATGAATATTTATTACATAGAACATTCATGAAAACAACTAACATTTAAATAGCACAAATGTCTTAAAATTATAGATTTCTTAGGATGTCATTTTATTTATTAAGATTTTTTTCTAGATAGTTTTATTGTTACTTTTAAGAGGTTTCTTTTTTTTTTCCTAATTTAAGGATATGTTGATACTCTTGCTCCCACTATTCCATAC
The DNA here is from genome assembly GCF_000298275.1 of Orycteropus afer afer. Classification (NCBI taxonomy): domain Eukaryota; kingdom Metazoa; phylum Chordata; class Mammalia; order Tubulidentata; family Orycteropodidae; genus Orycteropus; species Orycteropus afer. The sequence continues at coordinate 5,277,645 of NW_006921633.1, read as the reverse complement.
TCACTCCTTATTTATGCCTTACATTTAAGTTTTACAGGACACTTTTAATCTCTTATCTTCTAGTGTTTTAACAATTTTTCCACTCTGTGCTGCTCAGAATCATGTTATGATTTGTTCTTCCAGGGGAATTTTGAGGTCACAGAGATATATTCTTGTTACTCATTACTCGACCAGACTTACTTAGTTGTTGTTGCTAGGTGCCTTGGAGTCAATTTCAACTGATAGCCCCATGTGACAGTGTAGAACTGCCCCATAGGGTTTTTGTGACTATAATCTTCACAGGCACACATCACCAGATCTTTCTCTTATGGAGCCACTGGGAGGGTTCAAAACACCAACCTTTCATAAGCAACTGAGCACTTAACTATTGTGCCACCAGAGCTCTTTAACTGTGCTTGATAAGAAAAACTTTTTTTTCTTTTTATTCCTTCCTTTTCTCAGTACAAAGTTGGAAAACAAGATAATTACAGCCTTATATTAAAGCTTATGTTCAAGCATTGTTACAGGTTTTCCAAGATACAAAGGTATATATTCTGTGAAACACAAGTCTTCAGATACATGCCAATACAATATTGATTCTGTTTTTATTTTCTTCTTTTTTTTCTTTCCTCTCTTTTTTTTTCAGCTAATATTGCATAATGAGCTCATAGCACATTAAAATTCTTTGACAAGAGACTGCCTGACATTTGTCATCTGTTTTCCATAACATTTCCAAACTTATGGTTCCAAAGAGACTTTTAGTTCCTTATAATGCTATTAACATATCACAGAACTAGTGTCTCCAAAACCGACTTTGTGTAATGTCTGCCTATAATGTCACTAGAGTGCTCCAGTGGTTTAGTGCCTGAGGCATTTGACTGCTCACCTGAAGGCTGGAGGTTCAAACCCACGAGCCACTCCTTGGAAGGAAGATTGGGCAATCCACTTCTGTAGAGATACCACCTCAGAAACCCAAGGAGGGGTCACTATGAGTCAGATCTGACTGGACAGCAGTGAGTTGTTTGGGTTTTTTTTTTTTTTTTTTTTTTTGGTTTTATAATGTCTGTAAACTTTCATGTAGAACACTGGGATAAATCTCAAGATGTGGGCTCCAAACATACTTACAGAAAGTGAATAAAGGAGCAATCAAAAGGATATCATTCAGAAATCCTAAAAAAAACCTTCTAATAATGATAATAATAAAGAATCTCTAGCCTTGACTAAGGAGACATGGAAGTGTGTTGGTGAAAACTAGGGACTGGAGGAACAGAACATCTGGAATCTTCCCAACATGTTCAGCTTGGAGATGTCTAGAGTCTCTACACCACTGTGTGAGCCTATTGAAAGCTACTAGCTGTACATCTTCTCATTTGAGAAAACCTCAGATCTACTGTTAGCAATCTCTATTTCTTTCAATACCCTTCTTCCTGAAATGCCTCAGCTTATAAATATAAAGATAATTTTATTCAAAAAACTTTTATTACATAATCAAATTTCTGTGCAATTCTCTTTTATATTTAATGACAATAAAACTATCTACTGGAGATGGGGAAAATGAGGCAATGATTGTTCAGCATCTATTTCTACTAAGTGCTATGCTAGGCACTTTAAGTTATGTCATTTAATCTGCAAATTAACCATTTTTTTGATACTTATGCATGCAGAGCTACTGAATATTGGATATTTGAAAGGTAAATTGTCTTATACATATAAGTAATAGAAATCTTAAATATTTAATCACTATAATACAATACCCATGATATAGGATAATGACCATAATTCAGTTATGATTATATTATAGACTATGGCCTAAAATGAAAGGGAATAACTTATTTTCAATTATTAAACAACTTTGTATTGTCAGGCATTTTTCAATTAAGCTACCTTTAATTTTTAATCATGTTTTAAAGTATTTTCTTTAGTAATTTTAACTTGAGTCATTGGACATTCTAATTTGTATAGTTTAAAAGCAATGTAGACTAGAGCTGAGAACTTGAAGCCCTGCAGCTTTACATAGATTCTAACTTGAAGCTATGAAATTCAACTCAATCAGCTATTAAATGTACTTTAATTTTATATAACAAAATAAAATTTAAATATTTCTGATATATGTTATACATTATATTTTATCACGTACTATACTGTAATATTTAGGGAGCTCTGGTAGCGTAGTGCCTAAGGCACTTGACTGCTAACCAGAAGGCTGGTGGTTCAAACCCACCAGCCACTCCTC